>NC_063211.1:19427883-19470383 GCF_017589495.1 Alosa alosa | reverse complement strand
CCCACCGGTGAGTCTCTCACGACCTTCAGAGGTCCTGCAAAGTAGCATTGCAGCAGAGGGGCCACTGTGGCTCGGTAGATAAAGCATCATTCAGCAATTGAAAGGTTGCTAGTTTGACCTCCTCCTGATCGTGAGTCGGAGTGTCCTCACTGAACCCCCTACTGCTCCCAATGTGCTTGATGGTGCCCTGCATTGCAGCCAAGTGTGTGCTAATCTAATGTATGTCAACCTGTGAAGTGCTTCTTCAGCTCCATCCCCCCACACTTCAGGTCAGTAAGTGATCCTCTGACTTTTTAACCTCTGTTCCTTAGGGACCTACTGGTGCTCAAGGTATTCCTGGGGACGTGGGTGAGCCAGGATCTATGGTAAGGCCTGATGGGTGGTGACTGCCTATATATGTGCTTGCCTGGGCAACCCATGCTTTGGAGACCCTCTGGGTCATGCTAATATAAGCTGTAACATTTTTTTTTTATATCTGGAACTGGGGAAGATGTAAGTTAAGTGTTAGTGAGAGCTAGCAGCCTGGACTTTGAGCTCGCGCTCCACTCCAGATCTAAGGCCTTACTGTTTGCGGGTTCAGGTTTGGGAGAGTGCAGGGCTGCGCCGCGGGGTTCAACACAGCGTAGGTTACATAATGAAGCTCCCTGTTGACAATGTAGATTACCTTTCTAGAAAAATGAGGGTCACGGTTAGGTCAAGTCAGAGTTTTTCATGTAACTATCTTGACATTTGTCAAAGTTTTAAATATGTGTCTACATTACTACATACTATTATTACAGTCCCTAGTATTACAGTCCCTGTTCAGTTAGCAAGAGACTTGTAGGATATTCATTTAACAGATTTTTCACATTTGAGAACTATTGGGCTAGGTTAGCTGAGGTTAGGGGAAATTACTTAACATTTAGTTGACAAAGTTGAGCAAAGAACACCACAGATAATCTTTGTGTTGACTTCTCTGAGGCTGGCTGACACTCTGAGATTATAGTGTGTTGATGACTTGATGAATAGATTAATATCTCTTCAAGGTTTTATCTAAATAAAGTGCTACTCCAGAGTGTTCTCAATATTAGTAGGAATGTACTTCTTCAGTCTTGATGTCCTAGATGTGACCTGCAGTAAAGAATTTTACTAAGAGCTTAGAATATTTAAGAAGCTTTTCTCAGCGCTTATAATTCTAGAACTCTCAACATCACTGGAGGTGTCTCCCAAACTGACCTCATGAATGTCACTGATGTGATGTGTTGGCTTTGTATATATAATCCTTCACAAATCAACGATTATCCCTCTGCTCCTTGTGCACTGACATTTATCAGACCAGGAGAGAGATAGACAGTGGTATTGGTGGTGGTGGTGGTGGTGTGTGTGGGAGGTGTGTGTGTGAGGCCTGACTTGTTTTTGTATTTGCAGGGTACCTTTGGCCCAAGAGGCCCAGACGGCCCACCAGGAAAACCCGGCCTAGATGTGAGTTATTTGTTTCCTTGCTCATTTCCATAACAAACATCTTAACATAATCATTTTTTCCTCTAATGCCATTGTGCTGAAGAATAAGTTTGGTGACAATGTGGGTTTATCGTTTTTAATTAACATTTAAAATTATGATATGATAATTATGATAATTCGCTAAACAAGACAAATCCTATTTTGTGGTTGTAATAGGGTGAGCCGGGGCCATCCGGAAACGCAGGAGAGAACGGACTCCCAGGATCTCAGGTAAGTTGCTTCTGTCCTCAACTCTAGTTATATAAATATAATATCTCTCTCCTTAGCCAGACGGAACATAAACATGTGCATTATAAACACACTGGACTTAACAAGTCTCACCTCAGACAATTAGTACGGTCAATATTGCCTTCTTAATTAGTCTGCACTGGCATGATACACGCTTGTGAGCTTTATCAAGTGCCCCATCCTGTGGCCTCTGTAAGAATTTCCTTCCTTTTAAGACACAAGAACTAACATTTTCAGGCCCGCTTATCTGTCATCAGTGGACGTCATGCGACATAAGTGTGACAGTACTGCCTAGAGGCATTGGAGTACTTCTAAAGTTTAAGTGGGTCACCAGCTAGATAGGAAACTCCGCTCCGCTCCACATTCCTTTCCTAGAACCCAAAATGAAATACAATAGTTAGTGTGACTTTGCTCTGTAGCATTTAGTCCACCTTAGGAATATTCAGACACATCAATGCCGTGTCGGCACCTTTGATCCAAGTCACCCCTACACAGTTTAGAGCCACCTGTTTTAAAATTCGAGTCAAAACAATCAGAAATCCCCAAAACAAACTGTCCCTATCCACACAACATTATAAGGTAGGATCTACTAACAGGGAGTCTTAAGAGCATCCGAGCGAGCGACTGTTGTGTTGCATTCTCCATTTTCAAAAAACTCCTGAAGAACCAGCTCTTTAGAGAACATCTCCTTTCATAACACCACTTACAAGTCTTGCTGATCCTAGCACTTACCACCCGTCTTGAACTGACACTCAACTGTTTAAAAACAGCACTCACTGATGCACTTATTCTTACTGTACTCTACCGTTTTTAAACTGTCCTAAAATTGTTGAGAGAATTGCTTTAAAACTTAAACTGCTCACCATGTTGTTAGTCGCTTTGGTTAAAAATGTGTCAGCCAAATGTAATGTAATGTAATGTAATGCATTGAATGCTCTCTGTCCACTTTGAATCCGTTAAATATGCCCTTCTATTGTATAATATTTCTCCTTCAAAATAGAAGAGCAATGCGAGCGAGAAAATAGAATTAAGGCGTCCGGCAAATGTTCTGCTCAAAACATCGCGCTGCTTCGTGTTGTGTACCGTCAGGACATTCCAATTGAAAACAATGTAATTAGACAGATTTTATTGCTAATGCCCACTCGCATCGCATGTAGTTAGGACTCTGTGTAAGGTACGGTAAATACTGTGCACCTGATGTGAGTAAGATAATTGGATATATGTTGTCTTTCAAAGACCGACATAAAAGTTAAACGAAATTAAATGTCTTGTCTTTAATGTTGAACTCCTTTTTTTCAGGGGCTTCGAGGGTTCCCTGGGTTGCCAGGACAACCAGGACTGAGAGGACTTAAGGTTGGTTTAAAGTGGCCATTAACTCCTCTTAACTCTCAGGCAATCAGAAGGCTTTGTTCCCGCCATAGATTTTAATTATATAATTAAAGTTCAGTTTTCATAAGTGCAGTTACTTGGGTATTCAATATTCATACCCTTGGTTAATATGCATGCATGGTGCAACTCATTCCAAAAGCAGCTCAAATGTTTCATGTTTCACCTTGATTAGTTTTGATAGTCCCATAGAGGTTAATACTCTCAATAATGACAAGTGATTTTTTGAGGCACAGATCGCATACTTGTTCTAATAATTTATTTACAGTGCTTATAACTTCATATTTAAAGAAAAAATATGTTCATTATAAGAAGAACTAGGATGTTGTTACTGATGGTATGATAATGATATCCCACATGAACTCTAGCAACTTTAAGACAACGGGGCAGCAGGTACAGGTATTTCCAGAGGGCGTTTGAATTATTCATGCATATTTGTCTGTTACTTTAGGGACATGCAGGTTCTGTAGGATCCAGGGGTGAACCAGGGGTAACTGGATCGAAGGTAATCAACTTCAGATATTTCTATTGAAGTATATTCATGAATTCTTTTAAAAATGATTGTATTTTGTGCCTTTTTGATAGTATCCCCTTTTGATTGGGTATTTGATGTACGCATTTGTGTGTGTGTGTGTGTGTGTGTGTATAAATGGCTGCATGTGTCTGTCAGCAGTACAGTATTCATATTAGTACGTATTATATCTTGTAATGATATTCTGATATTTATATTTAGAATTTCTTTGTTTAATGTGTGTGTGTGTGTGTGTGTGTGTGTGTGTGTGTGTGTGTGTGTGTGTCTTAACAGGGAGAGCAAGGCAACCCTGGTAACATGGGTGGACTGGGTCCACGGGTGAGTGTGGATCAGACCAACCCCCCCACTCAATCATTACTCTCCCACAAATCAAACGTGTGATAAATAGCCTACTGACAGTTCAATCAAACTCAGGTCACATCACCATAAAGCATGAAAGTCCCCTTTCCAATTAAGACGGGCAATTCATTTGGCTGACATGCTCGTGTGGTTGCTATGACTTCAGAGCATAAATAATGCTGATCGTAATGTGGAGTTGTAGGTTGAGTTGACGGCAGGTTTAGAAGCATTTTTTTCATAGAAATAATATGTAATTTACAATAGCAATGAATACATTTGATTACATGCTACATTTGGTCAGAGAATAATACAGGAGCTGGTTTAACTTGTTGGTTTCACTGAGCTGAGCTATTTCATGCTGCCATTAATCACTGTGATGTTTGCGATAACTAATGATGATTGGGTGTGTGATTATCTGGCACTGTGCTTGTTGTGTTCTTGTGAAGGGTCCTTTGGGAATGCCTGGAGACAGAGGAAGAATTGGATCACCTGGCCCTGTGGTAAGACGTATTCTAATTGGCCTGAGTTTTTAATTGAATTAATTAATTCATTTGCTACTGTAAATAGATAATGCCTAATTAATACCAAACTATTTGTTTTTATTCTTGTTTGTTCTGCGGTCCAATTATGCTAACAAGTTGCATTAAGAGACAAATTGTGTAGTCAGAGAATTAGCATGGTAGTTTAAATATGCCATGTCTTTTCTCTTTGTTAGGGCAAACGGGGAACATCTGGGGATATTGGCAAACCAGGCCCAATGGTGAGTTTGTTTGTTTATTTATTTATTTATTTTTTACATAAATATGCCATAACACACACACACTGTAACTAATGCAAAACCATCTGTGACCTTTCATCGGTAGCCATCTTTTTCTGGTAAGGAACTAAAACATATCTTTCTCTACAGGGTCCAATGGGAATCTCTGGAGGTGCTGGTTTTCCTGGGGCTCCGGGTATGAAGGTGAGTGCAATTTCCCTGCACTTGTAAGCACATGCATGCAGTTTTGTAAAGATGGAAGGGCTACGGTAGATTGGTTTTTGAGTTGGAGAGAGGTTAATATTGAAGACCTTTGGAAGGGTTTGAATGTTTGCTTGTTTGAGTATGAGCATGTCAAGCATACTATATTTCAATCGAGTGCACCGCTAGTTTCTGTTAAAATATTATCTCTCTCCATTATGCCATGTATCATTATGGACCAAGGATAGCACACTAGCTTCATATAATTTAAATATAATATATTTCATAGAAATATTTTTTCTGTTATATTTCTGTAATATCTGTTCCTCACAAAATCAAAGTCAAAGTCAAAGTCTGCTTTATTGTCAATTTCTTCACATGCCAAGACATACAAAGAGATCGAAATTACGTTTCTCACTATCCCACGGTGAAGACAAGACATATTTTACCAATTAAGTCCACAGACAAACATAACATTCAAGTAAACAATAAAAGTAAATAAGAAGGCACATACAATTAAGAAATAAGAGCAGCAAAATTGGGTTGAAATTGTGCAATTGTGCATAGACAGTCAATATAATAGTGCAAAGTTAGGCCAATAAATGGCTGAGGTAGTTCTGTTTGACCTAAGTAAGCAAGTGGCATAGTGGTGCAAGTTATGTAAGAGCAGCAGAAGTGTTGTGTTTTCAGGACAACAGGACAACAACAACAAGTTGCAAAGTGTGCAAGTGTACAAGTGGAGTGGTGCAAGTGGAGTAGTGCAAGGCAGCCATTGTGGGTCCATAAGTCCAGAATGTTATGTAGCTGAGGATGGAGGGGGGAGAGGGGGGAGAGAGTTCAGCATCCTAACAGCCTGGTGTATGAAGCTGTTGGTGAGTCTGGTGGTGCGGGAACGGGCAAAAAAATGTTATGGGCTTGAAATCGCATGCGATCGCTGACTGCACCTTATTAATATTGATAATTCATATCTAATGCACATGATTTCCTCCACTCCTGCCCAGGGTGAAGCAGGCCCCACTGGCCCCAGGGGCACGGCTGGGGCCCAGGGACAAAGAGGGGAGACTGGACGACTGGGCAACCCTGGACCCTCGGGCAACAAGGTGAGCGTATCCTGCTGCTAGCTAGCCTGCTCTGAAAGAGTTGATGAAGATGGTTCACGCAGTGTTGAATGAAGGCTGACGTGTTTGTGTACCGGTAATGTCCGCAGGGAGCTGCTGGGACTGACGGGAGCCCTGGTTCTAAAGGACCCACGGTAAGTTTCCTGCTCATCACCAGTGGAGTTCAAAATATCACACCGACAAAAGGCCTAGCAGATGAATAATGTAGACATATGTGTGTGGAGCTAATCTATGAGTGTGAGTGAGTAATGTAGACATGCCAGTGTGTATTTTGTGTGTCTGTCTGTCTGTGTGTGTGTGTGTGTGTGTTTGGCTGATTTAGTGTGTGACTGTGGTGTCAATAATGTGTGGTTCTTCCACAGGGATTGCCTGGCATTCAGGGGGCTGGGGGACTTCCTGGTCCACTTGGCCCTCCCGGACCTCAGGGAACTACCGGATTCCCAGGGGTCAAAGGTCAAGCGGTAATGACCTGTACTCATATTTCACCTGAGCCTTATGTTGTAATATATCATGATAAAGTATGTGACCTCAACATTAGCTGTGTCATAGACATTCATTCCATGAATGGGACATCCTACTACTCTTGACTTGTGCATCCCAAATGACCTCCAACTCTTTCTGGCCAACAGGGTGATTTGGGGTCTCCAGGATTCAAAGGAGAGCCTGGTCTTAAAGGAGAACTTGTGAGTGTATATTCGTGAAAATGAATAATGAATTACCTTGTGTAAGATAAGAAAAGGAGAATTAAGGTCATTCAGATTCTCTAGGCTTCAATTAGCGTGAACTGATGATTCAAAAACAACCACAACAACAACAACGATAACATCAACAGCATTAATCAATGTAGAGTAAAATCTATATTTCAGGGTGCGATTGGGCCTCACGGAGAGATTGGGCCGTTGGGGGAGGAGGGAAAGAGAGGCCCCAGAGGAGATGCTGGGTCCCCAGGAGCAGCCGGGCCTGCGGGGGAGAGGGTGAGCACCACCTCCATTCATTCATTCATTCATTCACATTCATAAATACATTCACAATGAATTAATTAATTTATGCATTGTTCATTCATTTATTGAACCAACCAACCAACCAACCACTCACTCACTCACTCACTCACTCCTCACTCACTCACTCATCACTGTCACAAGGCTTGCCACCCTCCATAGTGGAGACTGATGAGGCTGATAATCTAATGAAGCTCAGCTCAGCTCAAACGAGGGGAGGCAGCTCTAAAGAGACCTCCCCTGACAGCAGCTCAGACCCTGTCTGTACAAGATAAGGAATGAGCTACTGAGATCTGATTGAATCATTTTGGAGAACTATGTGTGGGCATAGGCATACTGTATGGCTTAGGAAGAGCAATACAAACGGGTTGTAAATTAATTGGTGACAGATGGGCTGTAAAAGTAGCCATGGGATTAGAAATAGTGAAATTAATCAATTTGAATCGGATTACAGTAATAGCTAATTTAAATGTATCTAATATGATAATCAGTGTTTCCCATAGAATTGAATTCCATTTGTGGTGGTTGGTTTGCAGAATTTACTTGAATGCAACAGTTTTTTAACAAATAAGCACAGCGTGGTTATGATGCTAACCAGATTTAAGCACAATTTAGTACAACCTGGAAAATCATTGTGTGGTGGTCAATGTTGATATTGTGGTGGGCCGCCACAAATAAGTCAATGAATGAGAAACACTGGTAATGCTGCTGAAGTCATTTATTTTAAAAGAATACCTGAGTTAACTGGTTTTACTCTGTCTGGGAAGTACATGTTATGGAAGAATTTCAGATTGTCACTTTAAGCAAATGAGCGAATGTTGTAATAAATGTTAACTTTGCTCATAGCATCTGTAAAAGATTTTAAATTAATTATTGACGACTTTTATCAGGGGGCTCCCGGTAGCCGAGGTTTCCCTGGTTCTGATGGCCTTCCTGGTCAAAAGGTAAGCAACAAATACAATTACTATACATACATGTAATAATAAATGTATACTAATTGTAGTATAATAAATGATATTATGACAACAAAACGTTAATGATTTTTTTTTTGGAAGTAATTATTGATGTGCCCACTGAACTGTGTTTTGACCCTAGGGTGCTCAAGGTGAGCGTGGTGGCGCTGGGACCTCTGGTCTGAAGGGGGTTGGTGGAGACCCCGGTCGTCTGGGAGAACCCGGCCTCCCAGGGGCTAGGGTAAGAGTCGCATCACTTCCTGTCGTGTGACAGTCTGTGACATGTGAGGCGGTCTCCCACGGTCGAGCATAAGAATCATAGGTTTTATTTGGTTGCACTAGACTGTCTATAGATGCTCAGATTTTAAGCAAACTATCCGCTAACATTCTGTTCAATACAGTGTACGGTTAACATTTTATGGTTAAAATTAGGGTTGGGGGTTGGGTTTGTTTTGGTTTGGTTAAGGTGATATTTAGTAATTGTTCAACAGACTGAACTTGAATTTCAGCAGACCATTAGTGTAGACTCTTTAGGTGGACTATCCAAGCAAAGTGTCACTAAGTCAATAAATCAAATTGTATCACTTTCTCTTTAGTCTGTGACGCGTGATGTCTAAAGCTCTTCATTTTGTAGTCTCTCAGGGCTATTAACCTTGTTGTTTACCTTGTTTACCTCAGTCAAAACACACCCAGATGGCTGGCTTGAACCAGAAACTAACAGTTTCATTGTGTTCCTTTAGGGTTTGACGGGGCTCCCTGGAACACAAGGACCTGAGGGGAAACTCGGACCACAGGTAAAAACCACAGAGGAGAGCTGTGAAGAAATGTCAGAGATTTACCTTTCATTAACCTAGCTGTGGCACCTGTCACTTTGTCTTCATGCCAAGATATGGAGGGAATTTATTAATTTATTAATTAACTTCTTTCGGGTGAAGATTTGGCTTTGGCTAATTTGCTCACTCACTGAGGACACTATTGTTAATTAGACATAAATGTCATCTTAGCATTTACACAAGTCTCAGATTTGATATTAACTTTACCTAACAGGGGATTGATAGATAGATTATAACCCCTTCTTCCTTTTGCCTGGCAGGGAAGTGCAGGAGAGGATGGCGGTCCTGGTACGGCTGGAGCTCCCGGTACCAGAGGTTTGGCAGGGACACTGGGCCTGCCTGGTCCAAAAGGTTTCAGTGTGAGTAAAAGCTCATTTTCAGAACCTTGCTTGATCTTGATGAATTTCATGCATTATCACTGATATTATTGAATACTACTCGCTTTATAACCTGTACACAGAGCCGGACAGTAACGGAGTACATTTACTTCAGTACAGTACTTGAGTACAATTTTGAGGGATCTGTACTTTACTCGAGTATCATTTTTGGGGAGTACTCATGACTTTCCTCAAGTACATTTGAGAGGCAAATATTGTACTCTTTACTCCACTACATTTCTATCCATAACCGTGAGTACCCGTTACTTCTAAAAAAAAGGAAAAAAGAAAAATCTCGGAAACCCTCAATTTGTTGTTTTCCTTTCAAACGTGATTGGATTGTGCAGGCGCCACTGATTGAGACAGCCTATCAGCAATCACCTTCAGCTTTCCGCCAAAGTCAACTCCATGGCCAGATTTAGATAAGAGAGACGAAACCATAGGCTTAAAACAATGGATGAAGAGCGCAGCAGGTCCATCGGGGAATGTGCCAACCTGTGTCCCCACCTCGCCAGACTATTTCAATTTTCTGAACAAGTTAATGATAGTTTTCGCTTCAAGTGTTTCAATTACAAAATAGTATTTTGTATTTGAAATACATATTTTAAATACATGTATTAGAAATACTGCCCATCCCTGGCAACATGGTAAAAAGATGAAAATTACATTTTTACATTCTCCAAGGTATTAACATTAACATTTTTCATAACTCCATGTAGGACATTTCTGTACATAAATGTAAGCACTGTGGCAGTAGTAATGCAATATTTAGAAAATGTAGGCTACTCTTGTACTCTTGATACTCAAGTACTTTTAAAAACAAGTACTTCAGTACTTTTACTTAAATAGACATCTGACTGTTGTACTTTTACTTGTACTTGAGTAAAATTTAGCAAAGAGTATCTGTACTTTTACACAAGTAATGCAGCTGTGTACTCTGTCCTCCTCTGCCTGTACATCCTCTTATTATACCCAACATGTCATTCATACACAGTAAAGGATGCATCTAATACTACGTTTGTTAAAAAGTCTGTTATTCGTTAATTAAAGTCTAAAAATGTCCTGTCTTTATCTCCAGGGAGACGCAGGGAAGATGGGAGAGGCAGGGACCCCTGGAGTACCTGGCCAGAGAGTGAGTATTGCCCTTTCTCAGCCGAGTCTCTGACACTGGACAAGACCTGGGGCCAAATCAGAGCTGGGTCAGAACCATATCAGAGCCAGTGGAGATACAGATCTGAGCCGGATCAGAACCGTTTCAGAGCCAGTGGAGATACAGATCTGAGGCCGATCATCTGGATCAGAGCCAGATACTGTGGAGGATGATGTCTGCTCTCTCCTTATCATGGCCAGGCTGAATTACCAAGTGAATGCCCACAGTAGGGTCATTTGTGCATGCATAAAACAGATCCTTGTCCCTGTACAGTTCATTATGCTAAACCAAAGAAGAGGCCCATCTTCAAATACTGTTTGTATTTCTTCCTCTCTCCCTCTCCTCTCTCTTTTTCTCTTTGAGCCAATTGAAGTGGGTCTCTTGAGAGAGGCCGCGTTAGAAAAAGCTGATGGTGTTGAGAATGGACAGTGTTCAGAAATGAATAAATGTAATTTTAATGGAGTGGAGGGTCTTGGTGGGTGAGCAGGGGGGAGAGGAAAGGAGGAATTGCTAATGAGTTGGTCTTGGCGTCTGTTGCAGGGAGTGAACGGCAAAGCTGGAGAGGAGGGGGCAGCAGGGCCTCCTGGACCGGCCGTAAGTGTCTCTTATCTGATCAAGTTTATTGAATTCTGCATTGTCTGTGCCCACTGAGAACACTGTATAATTTATGATGCCGTTTTTGCTGGGTTGCTATTGTATATATAGCTAGTTTGTCCATAACTTTTCTCTCTCTCTTTCTCTCTCTCTGTTCTTCCCTCTCGCTCTCTCTGTCTCTGTCTCGCTCTCTCTTTTCTTCTTTCTCTCTCTCAGGGCACTGCAGGAAAGAGAGGTGAACAAGGGCCACCTGGGCTGAATGGATTCCAGGTAGGCTCTTGACCTTCTCCATCTTGTACAAGAAAGGGACTTTAGGAGTTTAGGATTGAGTGGTTTTGTCACACTTTTTTTTCTTATAGTCTCACCAAATTTGGAATCCTCTTAAATCTCTAGTGGTTTCAGTTCTGCTGTGACAGGATGTTATAAATTTGAGTCTTTAAAACTTTTTTATCCTGTTTTTTAAGGGATTGCCTGGACCCGCAGGCCCACCAGGAGAGTCCGGAAAGCCAGGAAACGAGGTGAGAGTGGCCAAGTTTGTAAATGCTAGACCCTGTCAGTACAACCAGAACACTCACCTACACCCACCATTCAAAGCCCTTAAATACACCTGGTTACCTGAACACCTCCTGTCAATACAACCAGAATGCTCACCTACACCTACTGGTCAAATAACCTATACACACCTGCCTCCCAGAGCGCCTACTGTCAATACAACAAGAGCATTTATCAGAGCACATGCTCACACCTACTAATGTGAACATCAGCCATCAGTGAAACCACCTACCAAAGCACCTGTTATCCATACAACCAGAGCACCTACCAAATATAACACATTGTGTACCTATGCCTACTGTACTTACCAGAAGACTACTGTACTATCACTCCAACCAGAACACTTAACCACCTACCAGAACACATTCCTACACCTACCTACCAGAACACATACTATCACCCCAACTAGAACACTTACTGTACCTACATAGCAGGGGCCGGTTTCACAAAAATAGACTTTGCCTATTGCTTAGATATAGTAGATAGTCAGACTTTATATAGACATCTAAACTAAACCGTTGCACAAAGCAGTTTAGTTCTTCACTATCTGAAGTAGGACTATAGTGCAATGAATTCTGGATTAAGTCTCTTTTCAAAATAAAAAAACATGGCTGCTTGAGTAACCACATCTAACCAACTCAACTCGATTTTACCCAAGCAGAACATGCTTGTCTTTAGGTCAAACAATATGAATAAGGCACATATGCCTTCACAAATGACACTTCAGATGTGGTATTTTCATCCTACAATTTATAAGTCTTCTTATTTAATGTTTTTCTTTTAGATAAGCAAGAATAGGCTAGGTTACACATTTCCAACTGAAATCAGTTGTGGAATCAAGATAACATAATACTTAAGACCCAAGATAGCCTGGGGGTAAGGTGTCTAATTATATTGGTCTAAAATAGGTCAGTCTTTATTTTTGTGAAAGTCTAACTTGCATTAGACTAGTTTATGGGCAAAATTAAGATTATCTATCTGTTAATATTCTGTTCAATGTACGGTTAACATTTCATGGTTAAAATTAGGGTTGGGGGTTGGGTTTGTTTTGGTTTGGTTGAGGTGATATTTAGTAATTGTTTAACAGACTGAACTTGAATTTCAGCAGACCATCAGTGTACTGTAGACTCTTTAGGTGGACTATCCAAGGTGGACTATCCTTTTGAAATCTGTCCATCAACTGGCTCAAATGACTGACTTCAGATGAATTGTTTCTTATTCCTTTATGCAGTCACAGGGCCTGGCTCACAAGTCATATACTGACTATGCTTTTCCTTCATAGGGAGTCAACGGAGAGACAGGACCTGCTGGGGCAACGGGACCAAGAGTAAGCTGATTGGACAATTAGCCAAGACTACACATCAATACTCAGTATCTGATTCAGCAATATACAGTATATAGTATTATATTATTATTCATATAACATTATAATATTCGACATCTGAAAGGGCAATCTATGGAGTGTTACCCATAATGCTTGCTACCATCATTTGCACTTAGCAATGGAGGGCATTTGGGAAGCCATGTTCTTTATTGACTCATTAGCCAAATCACTTCTGTATGACATGATTGATGGATGCCACCTAAATCCGCTTTGCTTTGGTCAAGGGTGAACGAGGCACCCCTGGAGAGAGAGGCGAACCTGGGCCCAATGGCCTACCTGGAGCGAAAGGCTTCGCAGGCACACCTGGACCAGATGGCCCCAAGGTGAGTCAGTCGAGGGTGTTCACTCGCATTTAGCCTCACAGAGACATCACTGTTACGGAATGCTATCATACAAAGCTATTATATATGAATATGATTTCATATTTTTGATCTACTTAAAGCAACACCAAAGAGGTTTTTGTACCTTAAAATAATGTTTCCAAAGTCGTTTCAGTGGTTCATCTACTCGTAACAGGGTGAACGGCACTTCTGCATTCGCTTCGCAGCCCTTTATCGGCTATAACCGCACTATGAAAGTTTGCCAGATCGGATAGCAGATCTGTAGTTCGATGGAATGAGACATAAGAAACTACAAATTTGACTTGCTTATGATGTCGCAATACATCATACGTTCATAAAATCATGCGACATACTCTACCTCAGGGGTTCCCAAACTTTTCCAAGACAAGGCCCCCCAAATACCACTAGGTTCCGTTCAAGGACCCCCTTGATGTGTTAATAAACCCATCGACAATATATGGCAAATGTAAAAATACATTAAGCTTATCCTAATAACTATTTTAGCCACTTGTAAGCACTTTGCGATGGAGCATACAGTGTGTAAAAATTGCATTTGGGGCTTTCTGCTATATGAGAGCTATCACTCTACTATTATTCCCATGGAAAATTATTATAATGGCATTGTATAACAACCCTCATAGTAATAGGTATATTTAAACATTTTCAAATGTATTTATTTGTTGCTTTTATTTTTCCTTCCAAGTTGCTGAGGCCCCCCTCGCACCCCTTTGCGGCCCCCCAGGGGGCCCCGGCCCCCACTTTGAAAACCACTGCTCTACCTTGTCTGTGGACATCGTTATTTGCCAAGCGGTTGCTGGATAAACAAATAGTGTGCATGTGACAGAGAAAAAGTGCTTTGGTGTTGCTTTAAGAAAGGTTTGTTTTGGCAATGGGCACTGTCAGCATACAGTAGGATCAGATCAATGCACTGGTCTTTTGAGTTTCTGTAAAAGGAAATAATTCAACAGCAATAAATGGACCTCAGGACCATGTCTGGTCATGAAATGAACAATAGCCCTAATCTTACACTGTTTAATGTATACTGCATGTAATAGATTTTTTTATGATATCTGTAAAAAGAGTATTTGAGCTGTTAACCCCCCACCCCACACACACACACACACACCACCCCACCCCACCTTCCACTCTCAGGGTAATGCTGGCCCCACAGGCAACCCTGGAGAGTTGGGACCCCCAGGCCTTCAGGGTATGCCAGGAGAGAGAGGAAGTACTGGCTCTGCTGGACCGAAAGGAGAGAGAGTAAGTGACCTTTGACCTAGCAAAGACTATTGCAATTAGAATTGTAAATCACATTGGACATTGTAGTTTGCTAAGTATTGTAAAGAGCAGCTTTTGTTTAAAAAAAAGGCTTTTAGCTAAATCAATTTACAATGGTTTTCATTTTAGTTGTGTGTGTGCTTCTAAACTTTGTATGTTATTCAGGAAATAAACTGAGATAATTAGGTTTGCCTTCACCACTCCCTGTTCTGGCTTCTCCATCATAAAATCTGTTTTAGTTTGTGAATGTATCCTTAGTTTCTGTCTAATGAGCTCCATTGAGATGCAGATCTTGTTTATGAGTCATCTGGCTTCATTTGTGTATTTGTGTGTGTGTGTGTGTGTGTGTTGTTCTGGTCATTACTCTATTGCCATAATCGCTCTGATGCCGTGGCCTTGGTTTTGTTTTGGTTTCAAGGTCTCTGCCTCCTCATCTCAGACTCTCCTTTTCCTGTGTTTTTAGGGAGCCAATGGAGACAAGGGCAGCGAGGGAAAAGCCGGAGCTGATGGTGCAAGGGTGAGTAACACTGGTCCCTCTGGGCTTTACATTCGTTTCCGTTCATTTTTCATTTCTTTAAAATAAATTATTGCATCAGTCATAGTATTCCCATGTCTGCAAAATTAGTACATTTTAAATCAGGAAAAAGATTCATTTGAATATTCATGTCACTCTTTGATTCCATCTATACTATTGCCGTTAGTGTTACTCTGATATTGATATTGCTGTTGATATCTGATATCTGATAACTGATATTGCTGTACTTGTATTAGTATTGCTACCTTTGCATTACTGTTGTGATGTGTTACACATTGATATTATCTGTTTCTTGTAGGGATTGCCTGGTCTGCTGGGACCTATAGGCCCAGCTGGGCCAAGTGGAGAGAAGGTGAGAGAGCTGAATGTTCTTCATCATAAGCGTGCATCCTTATGAATAATGACTGTGGCCATCTGCCTCTGTAATAAAATGTGCTCTGTAAATAAATTGACATTGACGTTGACATTATAAATGGTGATTTTTCGTGCCTTGTGTGGAGAGTTAATACCGTGTTGTGTCATATAGGGTGAGCCAGGACCCCGAGGTCCTCCAGGAAACCCGGGCGCCAGAGCTGTGGCTGTGAGTAGATTTGGGTTGTGTTTGTTGTGTTGTGTTTGTTGTGTTGTGTTGTGTCATAGTGTTTTGTTTGTGTTTTGTTTGTGTTGTTTTGTGTTTGTGTTGTGTTGTGTTGTGTTGTGCTGTGTTATGTTGTGTTAAATGTAGATTTCTTGTCCAGACTTGGGCTTTATTTTTTTTTTGGCTTTCAGTGAAAGCTGGAGAGTCTGAGAACTGAATCTGTTAGATAGTAAACCTCAAATGTCCAAAATTCTGATGGACATCTTCCAAAGTCTTCTAAGAAAGTTTTCATCAATCATAAAAAGTCCTTTGCAATATATAACTAGAGAGTGCACACATCTGCCAAGGACAAAAGCTCTATCTCGCAATATTGATGAGAGTGAAAATTTATGGACCGGTCAACTTGGATCCTCTCCAAAATTTCATGGGTTCTTCTGTGGCGTATGCTAGCCAACAACCCTCCACAAAATGTGGCAGGTCTGGCAGGTTTTGTGTAATCCTGCCGACAGACAGACAGTAAGAGAAACAAACAATCAAAGCCTCCTTGGTGGAGATAACAATTTTAACAAATTTAACTAATCAATGTTATCGTCAAAGTATAATGTTTTTTTCTTACACGTTTCAGACTTTTTCACTTGTTGCCACTAAGCCTCTAAATCTTAAACTAAAGCTGAATAGCATTAAAGCCCTCAACAGTAGTGTGTTAGCGAAGTACCACAGTCTAGACACAAAGCCTTTATTCGTGTTATATCTTGTTTTAGGGTTCTCCTGGTGAGCCGGGGCCTACTGGGGCTGTTGGATTTGCTGGAACTCCGGTGAGTAAAACTACTGATGTACTATTCAAAAAAAGATTTGCAAACTCAATTAAACCAAGGTAAGTCATCTTGTTGACTGAGTTATCTCAACGTGTGGGTTTTAAATTTTACAGTATATGTTGACAAAACTTATTTAAGCCAAAGCAAAAATATCAAAATTCAGCATTGTGGGGCATTATGCAAGCTAACAGTTTGGCACTATAATTATCTCTTTGGCAGGGACCTGATGGTCAGCCAGGGGTCAAAGGTGAACCAGGCGATCCTGGAGCCAAGGGAGAGGCGGGGTCTGTGGGACCACAGGGCATGGCTGGAAAGCCTGGTCCTCGGGTGAGTTTGGACATACAGTTTGGTGTGGGTCATTTATTTGTGTATGGGCTTTTTAATCATTATGAATATATGATCATTTTAATTTTACTTTGATAGAATGTTTAAACGAAACATTGTTTTTTGTTGTGTCTGAGTTTTTATGAGGTCATTTGCACTCCAGCCTTGCCAAAACGTGTCACCAGAATGTTAACTAATTATGTCTGTTGAGGACTTTTTGCCTGAATTTTTGCCTGAATTACAGTATGTGGCCATTTGTTTCCAGGGGCTAATTGGAGTGGGTGGACTGAAGGGTGCTAGAGGAACACAAGGCGCTACGGTTAGTCAAGCTTTCCACACAGAGGTCACTTTCAAACAACGCCTTAGTGTTTCCACAGGAAGTTTGACTTTTACATTTCCCCATTCTCAATTCAGGGTCCAAGTGGTTTCCCTGGATCTCCTGGTGGAGTTGGACCACCTGGTGGTGTGGTGAGTATTTAGAGTATTTAGATTTTAGTTATTAATGTAAAATTTCCACTTTTGCCAATCAGATTTCCTTGCACTGAGTTGTGATTTAGGCAATTCACCCTTACGCCTGTCTGAATTCGTTAAGCACATTAAGTATGCTGATGTTCAGTCATCAGTCATGATGTGCCATACAGTAGTGTTATCAGTTTAGAGTCACTAGGCCTTAACATTAACAGTGCTGTACTGCTTTCTCTAGGGATCGACTGGAGAAGCCGGGCCTATAGGCATGCCTGGTAAGGCGGGAGAGAAGGGCATCTTTGGGGAGAAGGGTCCCGTTGGACGCGTGGGGGAGCGTGGAGCCCAAGGCCCTGCTGGAAAGGCTGGAGACAAGGGAGATGCTGGAGAGGATGGACTAGAGGTAAAACAAGAGAGAGAGATAAATAATAATATGGTTATAAAATCATAAAAGAGTAATAGGATGACTTAGTCCCTTGAATTCAAATTCAGATATTATATGATGGGTCATCTGTGTGTGTGAAAAAACGGTTTAGTTAAGAATAATGGCTGAATATGTGGATTTATTTCTGCTATACTTGTAACAGGTACATGAATATTATGTATTCTTTCAGTATATCAACAACATAGACAGGTTAAATCATGTCTAGTCGTGTTCTGTTGACAGCATAATTGACACAGTTATGATCTAAATAAGAAGATAAAACAGCTATGGAGTTGTATTGATTTTAGATTCACTCGCTGTCACGCATTTGCCAATAGTTTACTGGGTTACTAATTAGGCGCATTAGGGATCATTAAGAGTGTAATTGCCAGTTTTAATAGAGACTTTGCTTACTGACTCCCTGCTCCTGTCCCTGGTGTTGGCAGCCAAACCCAGTGGCACAGAGAGAAGGCTTAAAGTCACCTTAATTAATTTGGTTCCTGACAGTCTCTAGTATTATTACCACCATTGATATTTATATTTATTTACATATGCACATTTAGACTTTATTTATTTACATAAATGGTAAATTTACTCTTTTCCTCCCTCATTCCCTCTCTATCTCTCTTATTCCCTCTCTTCCTCCCCGTTTCCTCTCTACCTCCCTCATTCCCTCTCTTCCTCCCACGTTCCCTCTCTACCTCCCTCATTCCCTCTCTTCCTCCCTTGTTCCCTCTCTTCCTCCCTTGTTCCCTCTCTTCCTCTGCAGGGTCCCGTCGGCCCTCCAGGTCCTGCTGGCACCACAGGCATGAGAGGACTGGTTGGTCTGCCTGGCATGAGAGGAGAGAGGGGCATGATGGGTCTCGCTGGTCCCGCTGTGAGTTTCAATCCTCCTGCTCATGGGTCCTTTTGAAGTCACTCCTGAGGATATATCCTTATGAGTATATTACTCAGGAGAGCAGGATATATCCTCATGAGTATGACATTATATTTCTAGATATTTGTATGTTTATGTGACAGATTATTTGTGTACAAAATAATGTGTAATTAAATGTATAAAGAGTTTTTTTTATTATTTTATACTGGCCTTTATTCCTGAATGTTTACATTATTTTATTTGTTATCTATTTGTATCGGTTTGCAAAGAGTAAAGGCCTATTCACACCAAGAACGATAACGATAACTATAACCATAACGATAAAAGCGTTCACACTGAACAACGATAAACAAAGTTTCTCCTGAATGTGACGGTTAAAATTCAATGGGTTCTGATTGACTATTAGCTTTTTATCGTTCTGAAAATCGCTCTGAAAGTGATCCCCAACGATATTGTTCTTCATGTCGTTATTGTTATAGTTTATGTGTGAACGTCGTCATTCATATTAATGAGAACGATATTTATTTATAGCTATCGTTATCGTTATCGTTCTTGGTGTGAATGGGCCTTAAAGCATGTACTATGCTTAATGCTAATATAGAGCATTATTCTGTATATATTATTTTCACTTATCTATAGACTAGATAAGTGAAAATATGAAAGCCCCATAAATGGGTTAAACTGATCATTGCAGATGCACCAATTCTCACAGAAGATGAATATTGTGTACAATATCCGGTGGTTGCCTGTAGCTATGATTGCAGATTGCAGTAATAATATCTTAAGATGTCAGTCCGAGGAAAGTTTCAGGTTGTTTTATTTTATATTACATTTATTAAGGTATTGTGGTACCAAATGTCTCCCCTGCTTCCCTAACAATGGTTTTCCAGAAGAAAAATGCCCCCAAAACACAATGTCTTCCAAATTAACTTACCAACCGGTTTTGATAGGGGAAGGCTATTGCTGAAACAGCTAATTTAACATGCCCTTTTGCAGCTAGCACAGTCATTGTATGGGCTGAAAAATACCTGCAGGATATGACTTTTATTTGTATTTGTATTTTATGTGCTCCCAGGGTGCTCCAGGAAAGGCAGGGGCGTCGGGCGGTTCCGGAACGAAAGGACCCCCAGGGATTTCAGGACTGCCGGGCCAGACTGGACCTCGTGGTGAAGCGGGGCCAGAGGTACAGGACCTCACTGTGACAGTGCACCCAGGCAATGTTTAGCTGCTCAGAGTCTAAGGAAACACCTTTTACTGATCTCATATGCGGTTAAATTCATTCATTCATTCATTCATTCATTCATTCATATGTGTGTTTTCTATGTCATTATAGGGTCTTGCAGGATCTGATGGAATTCCAGGAAAAGATGGTATTATTGGAAGCAGGGTAAGGAAAATCACCGTAGTGCAACTTTGTGATAAAAACAGCACAATATCCTTGTTGATATTTCCCTATCCTTTGTGTAGTCAGTGGTGAATTCTCTTCGGTGCTTCTCTAACTTATAGAGTTTGCAGCAGGAAAAACTGTCATGGACTGTAATGGATTCCTCTTGGGATTATTGTTGTTTTTGCATTGTATAAAGTCCATTTTATCTTTTCAAAAACAAATAAAGCCTTCCATAAAGCGCATAATTTCCTTTATAGATGTGTTCTTGTAATTTCTTGTCAGGCTTCCTTGAAGGAATTTTTAGACAAAATATTTATGATACTCATGTGTGGCCTTAATCCTTTGTAGCTACACAACAGAGTTTGACAGCTAATTAAAGACTTTTCCCCCAATGGAATAACAGCCTGGGATTGTAAACAATGTCAGATGGTAATGATGTTTACATATCCTCCATATGGCTTCAGTTGTTTGTTTATTTGTTTGTTTTGTAGGGTGACAGAGGAAGCCCTGGTCCCGAAGGACTGGCAGGTGCTCAGGGTGCAACTGGAACCTCAGGCCCCGTAGGCTCACCTGGACACGCAGGAAAGAGAGGACAACAGGTAAGGCTGCGCAAACCCCTCTGATTCATCTGCCAGAAACAGGAAACTGGCTAGAACTGCATTCCTCATCAATAGTACAATTGATTTATCCGTCACAAATACCCCCCCCAGCCATCAATATTGATATTGATATAGCGTCAATGTCTATTGATCCTTATTTTCATTCTGCTGTCCAAGTAACCACACATTCAGTTAGTGTAAAAGCTATTATACCACTCCTAAAAAATGAGACAGACAGTTCCCTCTACTGCATATTTGTGTCCTGTTCGTCTTGTTGGGTTTATTTAGTTATACATACCAGCGGGGTATACTACGAATCTCGATTAGTGGGTTAGCGAGGTATGTTGCGCTCAAAGCCAGGCTATGCTGTGACTGTTTTAGTGTCGCTATATCACCAAGGTATCTTATGCTGTCAACCAAACCTGGTCGGGAGGAGGTTATGTGCTAAGTTATAGCTCAAATAGTGTAATCTACCGCCCACTGACCAATCAATTGTCTTAAAAACGAAGTTATCTCTCGTGTAGGATTCTGTCATAAATCTTACAGGTGGAGCTCCGCCTCTACTAACATTTTGGATCTCGAATGCGCTTTAATAGTGCTGTGCGTGCAAATATCCCACTATGGACGTGTATACCGTACAACAACTGATGACAATTGATTAATTTGATGTTATAGGTTAGACACAAAAAATGACCGCAGTGTAGATTAAGCTATCGCTCATGAATGCGGTAGTAATTGTTTTTAAATAGAGGGGGTCATGTGCGTCTCCACGTTTCACGATTGGCCAACGTCATCCCAACACCGAGAATGCGTACAGATCTGAGCTGAAAGCCTAGTTTGACAAATATATCACATAACTGCTATCGTAGTATCACTTAACGTATACCCCTGATTCAAGGCTTTGTGAAGCCTCGATATGTCTACATAGCCTAGATATGTCTAACGTGCTTCGTAGTATACCCCACAGCAGAGCATTTTCCATTACATAATCATCACTAATGCCCTAGCTCCAGCCAACCAAGTGTTTGCCAAGTGTCACTTTGATTGCCAAGTGTCAAGGCAAACAAGTGAGCTTATGTATCTCTGCTGAAGTACAATATACTGTAACTCAGAGGTGTTTTTTTTTGTATTTGTGTGTGTTTTCTGACAGGGGTCAAGAGGTCCACCTGGCCCTGCAGGTCCAGCTGGTCCTCGTGGAAAGACGGTAAGATTAGGACACTTCTGGTATAGAATTTCTAATGTAAGATGCACATGATTTGATATTATATATAATTTCATATTCATATGTCAATGGAAAATGATTTATCCAAACAGTAAACAGTAAACAGCAATTTTTTCTCCCATTGACCAAATCTCCCATTGGCCTAATCTCAAACCTGCTAGACTCAATGTGTACATGTGCGTATGCGTGCGTGTGTGTGTGTGTGTGTGTGTGTGTGTGTGTGTAGGATACAGGTTGGCTGCCTGAACCAAAAGCTGTTATAAAGTATAGTGTAACACTGCATGCTGATTTACACTGATTAATACCTCAAGCTCTGTGTAATATACTGTACATTGTGTTGTATTGTGTGGGATCCAGGGGCCCCAAGGACCACAGGGTGATAAGGGTGAGAGAGGAGACAAAGGAGAGAGAGGTCAGAAGGGTCACAGAGGGTTCACCGGCCTCCAAGGCCTCCCTGGAATAGGCGTAAGTCTAACAGCATACACTAGTACAACTGTATACTTCAGTCAGTATATGGCTGTGTAAATCAATAACTGTACACTTTAATGTTTGTGTGTTGCATACAGAATCAAGTTTCAGTACAGAACCCTTTTCTCTGAAATGTAGCTTGTACTTTTGAAAGATTTTCAAGAAGTCCTTTCAGCATCAATAAGTCTTGTCAAAATCTGCCAACCAACAGTTTTATGTTTGATTCTATTTTAAGGGTCAAAGTGGAGATGCTGGGGCTCGTGGAATCGTTGGGCCCGGCGGCCCAAGGGTGAGTGCTACCTGGAGTCACCATTCCATAGATTAGACTATAATATAATAGTTTAGATTAGATTATAATCAGAAACCTGCATTATAAGATTATATATATTTAACACCCGGAGAGAAGAAATACTCTTTTCCGATTGGCTGGTGGGGTGGCTATTTATTCTGAATAACGGGACACCTATGAAGTAGATCTGGTAAAAAAAAGTTTAATCACTGTTCCATATCAATGCTTATGAATGGTAACTATAACAACCATAGTAGGAAGACGGTTGAGCCTGGAAGCAGGCTTCGCAACAATGGAATCAACTGTAAACAAGCTAACTGTCCATGCTATCGCTGTTAGGGCTATAAAGGCATGACTAGTGCCTGTAGTGGCAACCGGGTGATAAGCGGGATAACGTCCTTCGAGGTGTCCTGTTATACGGAATTAATGAACTTGGGTGGAGGAAAGTCTTTGCCTCCTCCTCGTCCATTAATTCCGTATAACAGGACACCTTGAAGGACGTTATCCCTTACATATACTGTATATATATAATCTTATAATGCAGTGCAAATGTAATAATCAGTATGAGGTCAGATAATAATATTTGATAATATAATATCAATATCTAATGTAATATCAATCCCAATATTAGATTGGAATATAATCAGAGTGATTATTTGTCATTATACAATGAATGCTGTTGTATGTAGGGAGTCCCAGGCCCGGTAGGACCCCAAGGAAAGGAAGGAGATCAGGGTGTGCCTGGACCTCATGGTCCTCCTGGAACCCGGGGAGAATATGGTGAAATTGGACCCGAGGTGAGCCCCCTCTTTGCTTTACTGAGTAGGGAGAGTACTGGTACTTTTGTGGCACTCTCTCACTTTTCTGTAAATATTCATCAATTTAGTTTAATAAAGATTAATTTAATGTGCGGATACTGTAACTGTAATACTGTTCTAAGACAAAAATTTTCAAAACTGGTAAATTGAAGTCTCTCTCCCCTCCTTGGCCCTAAGGGACCCCCAGGAGAGCCTGGTCCCCCCGGTCTCCCTGGCCCTGTCGGTCCACCCACTGGTGTTGTGGATGAGCTCTTTGCTGACACTTTCCCTGACTACGAGGGTGAAGACGCAGGCTCCCCAATGATCGATATCGAGGCCTCCGACGCGGCAGCCATCGACCCGAAGTCTGATTCGCCTCCTGATGTCATTAAGGACGAGGCGAACCCCGTCAGCAATGCCATCAACGGCGTCGCCAAGAGTGCGGCCAAGGTCCGCGCCAACACGGGCATCCACATCTCCCTCAAGGCCCTGAGCAGCCAGCTAAACAGCATGAAGAGCCCAGATGGCACCCGCATGCACCCGGCACGCACCTGCGACGACCTCAAGCGCTGCTACCCCGACAAGAAGAGCGGTGGGTTGCACAGTCATGGTGCTCACAGGGTGGTGTGGGATGGAGGGGTTGATGGATGAGATGGGGTGGAATTTCTAATGGAGGTGGGGTGGTGAATAGTTGACTTCACAGTAACCTACTAAAGGGGTGTGTATGTGGGTTGGGGTGGGTTGGGGTGGGGTTGGGGGGTGGGGGGGTGTTGTGGGGTGGTTGATCAGAGGATTTTTTTAGTAGAACCTCAAGTGCTGCTACCCTCACAAGAAGAGCAGTGGGTGGAGAGTCATGCTGTGGTGGTGGGGGCATGATGGATAGAATGGGGTTTCTTGTGTGTGTGTGTGTGGGTGGGTGGGTGGGATGAATTTGGGGTTGACAGATGACTGTTGAAGAATTTAATCTGCTAAAGGGGAGGGGTTTGATTAGGCAACGTTTTTAGAGTGGAACCAGGTTGAATGGGTTTAATCTTACACTGTGGAAATAAAAAAACCTCTCTGTGGTAGAAAAGCCTATTTATACCCCAGCAGAAGCAGGTATTACCTGGTTAATGACTTTCCCCGTGATCGGGTGTTAATAGGGTTTCAAGGAGGGGGCTTACATGGTGTATTGTTCCAATGCTCTTTCATTTTGAGGTCATTGTTCAGACAGAATAAAAAACACAGTACTTCTACTGAAGTATTAAACCTCTTACATTTTAAGTTTTCGGTCTGACTGTGGTGGTGTCAGATTCAAGTAAGCCTAACTAATACCTTTTTGTTCATGTTTATTGTGGATTTTTTTTTGGTAGGTGAGTACTGGATTGATCCCAATGAGGGCAGTCTGAATGATGCCATCAAGGTGCACTGCAACATGGAGACAGGCGAGACATGTATCTCTGCCCATCCCACCAGCGTCCCACGCAAGTCCTGGTGGTCGTCTAGCTCTAACCACTCAAAGCCCATCTGGTTCGGAGGCAACATGAATGGAGGAACTCGCGTAAGTGCAAATACTGATCTTCACTGAAATTAATTTTTGAAACTTTTTATGCTGTAACAACACACACCAAATGTTGTGAATGACAATACAATCTAGCGATACACATGCATACAGAACAGAAGTGAAAACAGAGAGAGAAAGAAAGAAAACATGACAGAACAAAGTCTTTATAATAGTACTTACAAAGTACCATACACATTGTATATCCTGACAAATCTGGTAATTCACAACTTTTCATCTTTCAGTCGGTCTATAGAAGAACAGTTCATAAGAGGTCACCTTTTCGCAATTCCATAAACCACTCCTTAAAACAAGGAGCTTCTGTTTTTTCCAAGTCCTCATCAGCAAATTCCTTTTTTTTTCTGACATTACAGTTAACTCTTGAATGGATTAAAATCTGATTTGGTCCATCAGGTCCATCAGACTGGGAGCAGCTCTGCCCCACTGCAGATGCTGTTTTATCTACGGAAAAGATGCCCTTTGCCATGTTTGCTCTGCCTCATATAAAACCTGTTTTTAACCCTCATTTAAAAATAGGCTACTTGCTCACTCTAATAATAGTGCTCAATTTAATAACTTGGTAACTCATTTTTGTTCAAGACATTTACTACACAGGTGTTTGAAATGGTAACGTGCAATTGCTCTAAATGTCTTTCTAGTTTACCTACGGGAATGAGGGGGCCTCTCGTAACTCGGTGGCTGTCCAGCTGACCTTCGTGCGCCTGCTGTCCAAAGAGGCCTCCCAGATGCTCACCTTCCACTGCCGCAACAGCGTGATCTACAAGGACGAGAGCACCGGCAACCTAAAGAAGGCAGCCATCTTGAAGGGAGCTGACGGAGTCGACATCCGCGCCTTCGGCAACAGCCGAATGAAATACACCGTCAGCGAGGACGGCTGCTCCGTAAGTAGTCTCCCTTTTGTTTTTTCTTGGTGGAGAGTGATTTTTCATTTAGGACGAGAGATACAAACATGCAAGTGTGTGATGTGGTTTGAAGAACAATTTGAATCAGAAAGGTCATTGTAAGGTTTTACACACACTCATAAAATGCAAAGGACATGAGCCTAAGAGTTGCACGAACAATAACATACACAACTGTCTTCAGCTTGGCCGATAAAAAAACTCTAAAATGTATCGGTAAAACTTCATATGTATAATTTTCCATTGACATGTGAATATGATAACCATTGCCTACAAATAGTAAACAGATGTTATATTTCAAGTGTTACCCCATAGGTAGAACATCAGGCTACCATTTGATTTGTATATAGTTCCATAGGTTGCAGATTGCAGTAGCCTTCAAGAGCTCCTGACATCCCTCCAAAATAAGAGTACATTAGGCTACATTTTTAATCAGCCATTTTTAAACATTCTTTCCAAACACCCCAACAGTAACTGCACATAATCATTCTCCTTCTCCCTCAACTGAGCTCAGTCCTGAGATCCCCACTTGTCCAATAAGCATCACAAGTTATTTAATTTCTAATTAAATTAATTTCTGAGCCAATCATTATTGCCATTTCTCACACTCGATTATGGTCTTAGCAATGCTATTAAGGTGGAATCACCCATAGCCTACTGGGCAAAAGCATCCTCTGTATTATTTATTCATATCACATTCTTTCAACCGTAAAGTCTATTAATACAGTATGCTCAGAGTAACACAGACAAGTTTAACTTGTGAGGATAGAGCTGATTCCACTGATGCCAGAGACCCCGGTGCACAACAAAACATCTCACTTTAGAAATACAGGAACAGCTTATTGAGCTAAAGAGTGACTACATGTTGAATACACCCCCATCTCTCATACACATGAAAAGTTATCCTCCATTCCAGTTTGTCATAGTCTACTTGTGTAACGCAGGCTTTTCCAAACTGACGGATACAACAAACTAAGGACAACCTGAGGCTGTATGTTTTAATCCAAAATTGAACTGGGAAGCTTTGAAAAATATTGGGTCATGTTTCACATCACACTGAGCTGAGTCTTACCAGTTCATGTACAAGTAGGAATGATGGCAGTAATAAGAGAGACTACTACTACTACTACTACTACTACTACTACTACTACTACAACTAAGTCCAGTACTACTATTCCAGCACTGCTTTTAATAAGGTTTAGTTTGAAAGTGAACATATTATTCAAAACCAGAAAGATCTTAAGTGAAAAGAATATGCATTGTTTTGCACTGTAACCATGTGACTCAGCCGCTTGCTCTGTAAAGTTATTTCTGTCCTTCCCAAACTGCATTAAAATAGTGTGCTTAGCAACCAGAATTTAAAAGAAATCTCCTTCATCCCAGAACTTTTAAAAAGCCTGAAACACCCCTATAAGCCCACGTAACCTACAGCCAGTGTTGTAAAAGTTTTTACGCTTTGCGGTAGGCTATTTGATAAGGGATGACATGGGTAGGTTGACGTGATTAAGAGGGGCTTTCTGTTCCAGTTTATGTAAAGGTTTTTCTTAGGCTCAATAAGGAAAGGCCCATGTTAGGCTAGCCAACATTTACCAAACATTTTGTAAATAAGGGGGGGGCACACATATGCGTGTGCGTACTATGGAATACAACCCTAGCGGCGCCCCTGATGTGACTTACTTCTGATATTTACCATAACACACACACAACACTATTAACATTAATTCTTATTTTGTTGGTTTGGCTCTACAGGATGCTCCCAGTGACTGGGGCAAGACTGTTTTTGAGTACCGGACTCAGAAACCAACCAGACTGCCCATCGTGGACTTGGCTGCAGTGGATGTGGGCAGAGCTGATCAGGAGTTTGGAATTGATATTGGCCCAGTGTGTTTCTCATAAGTCTGAGGAAAACACCTTAACACAACCTTTCCTTGGCTCGGAACACCAAGGGATCCATGAACTTATCTGCGGATGGAATCAGCAGCCTGGCTGACAAACACAGACTTCCTTGCCCAAGACAAGTATTTATTACGTCTTCTCAGATAGACATCACTAAACACCAAATTTGTAATGGGACAGGAATACCATGGAGCCATATTGAGAATATTTTTTTTTAACCACAGCAGTATTTTACCTCTCAAGTTGAACTTTATCATAATTCCTACTGGTTGGGTTGTTTGGCAATTTTAGCGGGCATATTGACCCACACAAAGAAGTCACCATGATCTCTTGTTCATAACTTTTTTTTTCTTTTTATTACGTGCAATCACCCTTTTCTTTAACTAGAAATAAAACAAAAAAATTACCACATGCAATAAGTTTTAAATGTTTTGATATGTTAGTTATTTATGTTGAATGAATCATTATTGTCCTACTTGTAATTCTATCAAGGTGGTGCTATATGAAATCTAAGCTCAGATTTTTTATTTGACCTTTTTTTGTCCCTGTTCTTCAGTGGGGCCCCAGGGCATTGGGTGGGTTAACCTGAATTAAAGAGGGCCCTGGAAGGCTTGTGTTTGTGTGGTTTGTTGATGCAGTTTCACTCCCCTTCTCATCCCCTGCTCTGAACTCTTCATGGATTGGAAAATTAAATTTCAAATGGCGCCCCTTCACGTATCACATTATGCATGCTACCTCTGGATGTTATTTATGGTAATGCACGGGCGTTTCGAGAGATGATTAATTGCCGGCAGCCTAATGAGGTTTCCCCCATGCCATCAGTGGACTAGGTGAGGGTTGTGGTAATCACTTAACATAATATGGTCGTGACCGCATGAAAAGCAGGTGCAGTCTGGCCAGTATGAATGGTTATTTGTGTCTGCACTGAGCACCAGATTGTTCTTCTTTTTTGTGCTTTGGACATCTCAAGACATTCCAATTGCTGCTCAGAATATCAATCTCATCCTTTACGTTCTATTATGTGGAGGCCTGTGCCAAATTAAACAAGTTACTTTGGTTTCACAATTGACGATGTCTCTAAAGTAATCCTGTTTCAGATCCTGTGGGCCAATGTGATTTTGTTTGTTTGTTTCTCCACATTTGATTAAAGCAATCGTTCAACTTCTAATGTCTTCAGTGTAGCGAAACCTCTTCCATCATCGTGTTTGTATGAAAACCAACGGTCTTAATGGAACATTTCCGTTTGTCTTGAAATGTCTTCAACCGAGCAAGTGGTTCTTCAGGAGTTGATTCTTCTATTCAATGAATAAGTACACATGAATATAAGAACACATGTTGGGCACAGTCACATTAGGCCAAGTCACAAAATTGACTAATTTCATTCAGGACTGAAGACGTTTACAATTTATTCTCCAAATAGCATAGAAAAACACATAACACTTGCAGTTCTAAGCCTTTGTGTAAGTGCACGTTGTAGGGCTTCCACCTCTTATGACATGGATGTAGGAAAGTGAAAATAACAGTGGTTAAGTTAAGGGTGGAAGTGCTGGTTCGGTCTACATGCTGATGTTAGTATCAAACACAGATTTGAATCACCAAAACTTAAGTTACCAGTACAATAAACCTGTAAAAATGACTAAAGAGGGTAACAAAACTAAAAAGCTAAATGGTCTAAAACATAAATGTGGGCATTCGCGACCCCTGAAGTGCAAACAATCATGTTTTAAGGTCCTCTTCATTTAGCAGAGTAAATGGATGTTTTAAATGATGACAAATGTTAGTTTGTACATGGGATGATTTACGTAGACATGCAAATCAGTTTTTGTAGGTGAAATATTATGTCACTAACAGTGTTTGATTTATAGTAAAATTCTGACAAACTCTGAAATAAAATAAAAATGCAATTGAATTGCCACTAGTTACAACGTACAAGATTCTGATGAATGTGGAATAAACTCAAAAGACATTTTCAAGTTCTTCCATGTGCAAAAGTCTAAAGTAAAGAAATTGCTAAATTAAATAGATTTAACTCTGTCATTATATTAAAATGCCCTCTAAACAGTAAGTATTTTCATTCTTCCGCTCAAATTAACAAATTTCACTATTATATGACATTAAATAATGAAATCTTTAAACCCCTACATATGATGTCCATCTTGTTTCATTCACCCTACAAAAATAAGAAATTCCACATGTGTGGCTTTAACAGTATATCTCTTTGACACAATGCAAAATGCAAATAGAAATACACTGAAAATCTTGATTTAACATTTCAGCAAGAACTCATTACAAATCATTTACAACTTAGAATTCTATTTACATAAAAAAAGGTTTGTTTTGACATCAACATCGACTATCCGGTGGATCCATCGCAAATACTGTGCCTTCCAGAGTTAGTCCCATTTTGAACCCCTCCTGTGAGAAAGCAAACAAACAAACCAGAGTCATTTAGTGGTTTATATTGTTCTCCATAAATAAATCTGCCTCCTATGACAAAGTACAGCCATTCACATGCATTGCTTAAGCCATTGCACATGGCAATCCCCCGACAGGGCACTTAGAGCTTATGTAACAGTCTGCCAGAGTTAAAAGCAACGACTTGCTTATGCTATGCTGCTTTTCAAACGTGAATGAATAAAGATCCAAAGAAATAAAAGGAGTCTCCATGAAAATGACATGAAGAGACGGAAACCAGGCTGATGAAAACGAAAAAATAAAATTGACAATACAGCCATGGGCATGCTTTCCAATGGAAAAAAAAACAATGCAGCAAAATACATTTTTCATCTTAAAAACGATGAATCCAGAAGCACATGAACAAACTCAGTTCAGTTCATCACCAACTTTTTGAGGGTGGTGGAAAAGTTAGCTTCCTTTCATCTGCCGACATAAATAATTCAGAGGCAGTTTATCATCGAACAGATTATTGAAATGCAGAAATGCAGCAAGGGAAAAAAAAACCCTTTGCTTGTCTAATCCCAATCTGAGAGTCCCTAAACTGAACTGGAAGACAGAGAGACTGACAGCCATGGCACAAACGTCACAGAAGCCAGGGGATGGTGGCAACAGCAACAATAACACTCTGGGTTATTTCAAGTCTCAGAGGAAGAATCAAGCGTACAAACCATCTTTGCCGCTGCAGCGTGAAGAGAGGAGAGGAGAAAGATTATAGTTGTTACTAAAATACTAAAAAACCTCAGGCAAAAACAATGATAGAATGAACCAAGAAAATGAAGCTCTCTGTTAGAATGCAAAGCTAATTTAGTTTAACGCTAAAATGTAGCCTGATATATTTGATTGCTCATTTTTACTCCTGGTTGATGAGTCAAGGCAGCTGTCTGAAGTTATTGTCAATCACATCCTGTCACCACTTTGACATTTATGTCTGAGAAAAATGGTTGTTGTCATGGGGATGTCAATGCAGCTCCTATCTGATTGCTCATGAGGGAACCACAAAACAACAAAGGCAAAACAGCCCTCTATAAAGAATATACACCTACATTATGGCTTCAACTAAAATTCATATCTGGTGACAGCTAAGAGAACAATCCAAACGGCCTGCACTTTAACCATTCATAATTTAAGTATAATTGTCTGTACCTGTGAAAAGTCATAAATCGCAATTACATGTCAGCAAGTGCTTTAATTCAATATTGAATTCCTTTGCTGCCTGGTGAATATTTCATTTGAGTTTTACTGGGATATTCCTTGGTTAAGTTTCCCTTGACTTTTGCTGGTTCATGGTGGAATGTTTTACCTAAAGCCCAAAAGCTCATGCTTTCTCTTCAACTCTCAAATCAATCAGTGAGCTCATACTGAGCTCATCCAGATAATTTGTGTGTATGTGTGTGTGTGTGTGTGTGTGTGTGAGTGTGTGTGTGTGTGTGTGTGTGTGTGTGTGTGTGTGTGTGTGTGTGTGAGAGAGAGAGAGAGAGAGAGATAGAGTGTGTGTGTGATTATGTATTCACCTGCATCTCGTCCAGCTTGGATTGTATGTCGGGAGAGTAGTCTGTGGGTACACAGATGAAAGGGTCAAACGGTTCAGCTCCAAACAGGTCTATTCCTGTTGAACAGAAGAATAGTAGACAGGAGAGGAGGATAGAAGAAAGGAGGAAGAGGAGGGGAGGAGAGGGAAGAAAGGATGCTCAGAATGTGAAGGACAGTAGAAAGCATAGGCACAGAGATTTGGAAATAGGAAAGGAAGGCAGCAGTGTATATACGATGAAAAGAAAAGGATCAACACAGTAAGAGGGAAGGTTCAGGAGTAAAAACAACATGGATAAACAGGAGAGGACCGGGCAGAAAATGAGAAGAGGGGTTGAATGAAGAGAGGGATAGAGAGAGAGAGAGAGAATGAGAGAACCCACAATCAACCCTGTGATAACTTTAACTGAGTATCATTCTACACCAAAGTCAGTTATAATAGTATATCTATTGAAAGGGTGGTCTCCAAACAGGTCTCATAATTCCTAAGGCATAACCTCCTTAGCCTAATCAATCTGGCTTTAAGAGCGGCCACTCAAATGAAACGCCTGTGTTGTCTATGACAGAAGCTTTAAAAGAAAGCAGAGCAACAGCTCAGTCCTCTGTATTCATCCTACTTGACTTATCAGCTACTTCCACTTCCACGGTTAACCACTGCATCCTTCTTTCCATACTCTTAAACATGGGCATCACAGTCACAGTCCACTCAACGCATCTTGACTTGCACAGCAATTTGCATCTCACTATCCCACTACAGGGGTACCCCAAGGCTCAGGGTTGGGCACCTTCTCTTTGTCAGTCACACCACCTCCCTGGTCTGATTATCCACTCACATGGCTTCTCTATCTGTATATAGCTCTATCTGTCATTCCCACCAGACGAGTTGACCCCTCGGCTCGGATCTCTGAATGTCTCTCAGATATATCCTAATGAATAAAAGTCCAACTGTTTGTTAAAAAAACTATACATCACAACATCAACATCAAACCTGACTCTGCATCTCTTGCTACTGCCAAGGTTGTGAGAAATGTAGGTGTCATGAAAAATCAGGCTGTACCTAACTCAATATGCTACCCAATTCCTAGTACAGGCCATGGTCATCTCAGGTCTTGACTACTGTAATGCCCTTCTATCGTGTCTTTCAGCCTGTGTATTGAAACCCTAGTAGATGATCCAAGAATGTGGCTGACTGGTCTTCAACCGACCTAAAAGGGCAGTCCATGTAACCCCACTGCTCATCAAGCTCCACTGGTTACCTATAGCAACTTGCATCAAATTCGAATCACTAATGTTGGTCTACAAAGCGTTCACCGGTTCCGCACTGAATAAGTTCTCAGTGGCTCTCATATAGGCATATGCTACCACCCGACTGCTGTGCTATGCAGCACTGTGCTGGCACACTCATGGCAATCCAAACTACTGTATTCTCATCTGTGGTTCCCCGATGGTGGAATGCACTACCAGTTGCTCCCAGAGCAGGGGCGTCCCTCTCTATCGTCAAAAACCTCTTGAAGACCCAGCTCCTCCGAGAGCACCTCCTCTCCTAGGACTACTCACAACCTAGAACACTTGACTTGTGCTTGCCATGACCTTCTTCTCTATCCTGTCTATCCTTCTTATCTACATCCCTTGACTAAAAGGTGCTCTAAGCGATGTTGGGTAACGTCACTTCTGTTGACGTTCAAACAAAACAGAGCGCTAGCTCGCTACTCCCTCCCCCTCCCTTCCGTGCAATTGAAACTCTCCTAAATGTGCATCTTGTCGGTGATTGGCTTAAACAGTTTATGTTTTTATGGTTCAGGATGGACCAGGTTGTTTTTGTTGCTGTTTTTGGAGCCTAGGCTGCCCACAGAGACCGCGATTTTTTACAGTGTATTCAGGGCACAGGCACCTAGCGAATGGTGAGGTGATGTTTGCTGTATGACAACATTTTTTTAGCTTAGAAACTAACATTGACATTGTTTAAATCACCTTTAACTTGACTATGAACTGTTATTCTACTCTTAAACAATGAAGTACTTATAATTCTTATAGTATAGTAGTAGTCTGTTTATAAATGGAAAATTATAAAATACATAGGATAAAATGGATGGTGGTAGATACAATTTCCATTTATTTTTTTTCCTCAAACATCCATCATTAACATCATTCAACAATACATTGAATTAGCATTACAACACATAAGGAAGTGCTTATTGTTGTACTATTATCACCTATTCAAACTGTACCTTGACTGCTCCTATTTTGTATGAGTGGCTTAGGATAAAAACACCAGTGTTAAATGAATAAATAAAGGCTTAAATTCTCACAACGTACCCGAGAGAGAGACATACTTACTCCTCTCCTTAAGTGGTAGACAAGATGGAGGAGGAGGAGGAGGAGTGGAGAGAGGTGGGGTGCTCCCGTTGCTGTCCGATATCTTCGCCATGGGCGACACAGGTGAGAAGGGCACCATGTCGAAGACATCAGTGGATCGCCCCCGCGTGGGGATACTCCCGGCCTGGAGGGGAAGACGAGTGGAGGTCAAAGTTCAAACGTTGTCTATGAATCTGATTGGCTCCTGATCCTCACGTGTCAGCTCCTTTACATGCTGAAGTGTCAGTGCTGAGTGATGGAGTCTTCTAAGCAGAATAAGCAATTAGCTGTAAAGTAGCAGTGCCGGGGTTGAAAGGCTCTGGCTCTGCCTTTGATCTACTCTGGTGGGTGAGCGAAGATAAGACCTTTATACATAATGCAACCGCGTTAACCACCACTCTTGGATTTTTCATAATCAATATGCCAGGAAAATGTGTTGAATCAAATAAAAATTAAACTTTAAGTATTTCAATCCTTTTTAAACTTGGATTTTAATGAAACTTCTGACATTTTTAGGAATATGAATCGACAACTATAAAATGCCAGGCAGAATGTGTGTGTGTGTGTGTGTGTGTGTGTGTGAGTGCGAGTTGGGTGCTGGGTATCTATCCCCTAGGGATCAATAAAGTATCTATCTATCTATCTATCTATCTATCTGTTTGAGTGTGTGTGTACTGGGCTCTGAGTTGACCTCTTTTCTAGGGTTTAGCTCAAATATAAAAAAGGTTCATTTTACTGTTAAAGTATAATATAGTACACATACTGTACCTGTCTATCAAAATGGGTTTCCATCTGTATAGGACAAACTATAGTAGGGTAATGGTTGTTGCTGCAATATAAATGGATCAATTTGTCCACCATGTAATGTTACACTGTATTTGGTGGCCTTGACAATGGATTGATTTGCTGTGGCTTGTCATATTCTAAGGCACATCTATGTTGTTTTGCTTAAAAGAGTCACCCAATTTGGAAAACTTGAACTGTGAGCTGTGATTGGATCAGTGGTGCTGGTGTGGAACTGGAGACCTGGGATCTAAAATCCATTTGCCTTTTTGTTAAAGTATTTGCTGAATAATCTCACCATTTTCCTACATTCTCTTGATATACATTTTTACAGTTAGCTATACTACAAGCTGAGGCAATGGAAACTCTTTCTTCTAAATGACAATCCGAAAGCAGGCTATTGTCTCTACTAAATGTGCATTATCAGAGAAAATAAGTTGTGCAGGAAAGTGGGTGTTGTAAGTGCTGAATAGTGGGTGAGTAAAGAGAAGCAAAGCGCTGGTTATTACGCGAGGGCGTGGCACACTGTGGTCGCTGAGGGGCTTTGATTGGGCGGGTTTGGAGGGCGGGGGTGTGAGCAGGCCGGCTGACTGGCTGGACTCAGGGGAGCTGGCGGGGGTGAGCGTGACGGAGCAGATCTCCAGACAGGAGAGGCTCGTGAAGTCGCCGCCACCACCGACGCCGCCACCGCACCAGAACAGAGCCGAGGGGCGCTGCAGCATGAAGGCCTCGTTACTGGGGTTCAGGTGGAGGAGCTACAGAGGGAGAGAGAGACAGAGAGAGAAGAAGAAAGCAAGAAGAGAAGAGAGAGGAGGGAAAAGAGAGAGAAGAGGAGAGGCGCAGAGAGAGAGAGGAGAGAGAGACAGAGAGAGGAGGAGAGAAGAGGGAAAAGAGAGAGAGGGGGAGAGAGGGAAACAGAGAGAGAGGAGGGAAAAGGAGAAAAGAGGAAAAAAGGATGAGAGAGACTTGAAGAAAGAGAGAAAGCAGGAAAGGAAAAGAAAGGAGGAGAGTAAGAGTGGAGGATGAAAGAGAGAGCAAAAGAGGAAAGAGGCAGGAGATTTTTTTGTTTTATTAGAGGGTTAGATGGAATCAAGAGGTAGAAGTGAAAGGTGGCAGTTCATTGGTTAAAAGGCAAAACTAAAGAGGAGTGTTAGGAAAAGATAGTCACTTAGTCACTTGGGCTTATTTCTGAACCACCATTTTAGGTTTCATCTAGTTGTCGCCTACACCATTGTGAATTGTGAAGCTTATATTCAACTTCATACATGTGTAAAAAGTAGACCAGAACACCAACACAAAGTGAATTCATCCGCATCATCTAAAGGGAAAATTAGGGCAAGGCATGTGTGAATACTGTAAAGAAAGAAGTGGTGCCTCGCTGTAGTGGCTGTCTGTCAAATTATTTGAGAACCTACAGGAGAAACTTGAGCATTCATCAACTGGTCCTCCAGATTCTGAAGCTGCTTTTTTAATCTTGAGTTCTCCGCCTCCAGATCTTGAATCTAGCACAAAGGAGAACAAAGATCTTCAACAAAACCAAAATAACAATAACAACAACAATAACAACAACAACAACAACCAGATAAGATGGAGGAAAGCTAATAATGAAACATTCTACAGTTCTGTATTTTATATCGCTCTTTTTCAAGCATGAATCAAGGAGATTATTAAAACAGCTGGAGGTTTTTCCTCAACTCTACAGATGAATGACACAAACAGCTGGGAAATACTATAAATAGCAAGGGAAGACTGATAGAGATTTTCTGGCCTTTGGCTCACTCCGGTTCATATACAAAACAGTTTTGAGCTCAGTTCTGTCTATTTCAATAACATCTCGTACGAATCTCGGATGTGAGCCTCAGCTTTATAAAGCCCCTCAGCATCTTTTTCTGTGAATTATATTTTTGCCAAAAAATATATATCTATATCATCATGAATAAATAATCAATGTTCTGTTGAACTCCTACCCTCCTCTGTAAGTTGCCTATCTGTTTCCTGGTCTCCATGTCTTTACCACCGGACTCTAGGAATTTTTTGTACGCCAGATCAAACGCTTGGCCGATCGCAAGGGTGATCTCCTCTGCCTGCACCACAACAGCAAAGACAGAGGGCACAAACAGTAAACACAAACAGTAAACAGTAAACACGGTGGCAGAGGAGAGTAAACAGCTGAGTGAAAGCATGCAATCTCTTCTGAACACAGAGCAGGTCAAGTCAAACACAGACTAACAATAAATTAATAGGGTAATGACTGATCCTAAAATAGATAAAGTTCAATAACAACAACTTGCTGTATACAAAAGGACATAAACATAGACATGAGATGAGAAGAAAGATAAGTGTTTTAATGGGAAGAGTAAAAGAGACAAATTAGAAAAGTGTGTGGTGCATAAATCGAGTCTAAGGGTAGCCTGCGGTGAGTATTGGGTCAACAGGGGTCTAGACTTCTTGGAGAAATTTGATTGGATAAGGAAAGATGGCAGAGGTGGATTGCAGTCAGGAACGATGAATAAGTCTGAATATTGGTGCTGGACAATATTGCTCTTCAGGACAAATATATTTTACAGTTCAATATATTGTTACAGTCATAGCTGAAATGTATTACTACATTAATAATATTAGCTCGTCTTTATCAGACTTAACTTCAGCTCAGATTGACCTGAGTCCAGACCGGCAGGACTGCAATCCGGTAAAAACTGCTGCCATCACCAATCACATCTCTGACTTACACATTTTTCACTGTCAAACACATAGCACAGATGCCTTTTGGTTTCGGGGTCAGTGCAGATGAACGTGAATATCCTCTTGTCTGTTTTATCATCTGCGCAGAAGGACATCCTGTGCAACTGGCAATTATGTTGTACTTCCTGTGGAGACAATGTAATTTAAGTTCCATCTCAACGGGGGCAAGCATCAGGAGGCTATGTGATGCAATGTGCTGTTCACTGTTAATTAAACCAAGAAACTGTTTTTATCATGTGATGCATCAAACTCACAATATTACTGTTCCAAATGGTGTGTAACGTAGGTTAGGCTGACTAACTAACTAACTAAAGTAAGTAATGTAGCCTTTTCTTGTAAAAAAAGATTTTTTTGCATCTATCAACAATAAACAAAACACAAAAGGTTGAAATCCACAGTCAGTCTAGATTATAGTTTCTGAACTGGTAAATTAGGTTGTCTGCAGTACCACTAAGGTTATTGGGTCCATTACCCTGGGAACACACAAACTGCTAAAAATATGGATATGCACTGTGCAAAGTGCACATCTAACAGTCACTTTGAATAAAAGAGTTTGCTGAATGATAACATCTAAATGTCAGTGTTTGTCAGTGTGAGAAGGCTCAGCACTGCTCTGCTAAGCGTTAATTAGAGAAGATTGAAGCCCTCAGGCTCGATGCGCTGCGAGAATGAGTCACTCACTTTTGTCTTTGCGTCTAAGATTTTCACTCCGTAGATGGAAATCTGCAATTCCACTTTGGGGGCCTTCAGTCCCTCTGACTTCTTGATGTGCCTTTGAAACTGAAGAACAACAACAACAACTTTGTTGTGCAATCAGAGCTTTTCATCAATAAGCTCAACAATTCTGAAGTTTTCAAGACTGCACCAAAAACTGTTCCTCAAATCCAACTTCTGCCACCAACAACTACACCATTGACTGATACACACTTGTGATGTTCGTGAGTTCCACTAGGGGGCATTGGAGAACAGACACTCATACTTGTCCCATCACGAGACATTTGGCCCGAGGCAGACAATTAACTTTATGTGCCACCTGGTTCATTTGTGTGTGAGAGAACACCCACCTGTAGCTATGTTTTCATTCATCAACTACCCCCTTGTAGACATGTTTGGCCCAAAAAATAGCTATCCACCCTCTGTGGTACTGTTAAGCTTGAGGGTTTTGAATATGACAAGGTCCATGTGAAATCAATTTGTTTCTTTTGCCAGGAAAATAACAAGTCTGGTGGAAGAGTTTGGATTGCGCTGAGTAAAATTACCTTGAGTTTCCGTACAGCAACCTTCACCACGTCAGTGCCTTTTGGCTGGTCCACCTCGGTGATGCCCAGGAACTGAGACAGACACCAAATCAAAGCAGACAGCAGCAAAAACAATCAGTGGCGACCTGGCAAGCCACTTCAGACTTTGATAAATGTTGTTTTATGTTTGTGTGTGTGAGTGTATGAGAGAGAGAGATGAGAGAGAAGGGAGACTGTATGTGTTAGAGAGAAAAAGAAAGAAAGAAAGAAAGAAAGAAAGAAAAAAGAAAGAAAGAAAGAAGAAAGAAAGAAAGAAAGAAAGAAAAGTTTTCTGAGGTGGAACTTGGCAGAAGTGTCATTAAGATAATCCATCAAAATGAAAACACCTGCAGTGCCAGGGAGCACCTCGAGCCAGTGCTCGCTGTCAAACATTATCAGTCCTGATTGGCCTGGCTCGCTCTCAAAGACCTCTCCGAACACCAATGCTTCCCCCAGAAGCTCAACTCTCCACTATCGGCCTGCTAACCGCTCTGGACGTCGAAAACTCTTCGACAGATACGAGATCCAAACATCTCTATCACTCAATGGGGCAGGCCCCTCAGATGTCCAAACACACTGACACACCATCAGATAAGGTAATGCTGCTGTATAAATCAGTGCGGCAGGAATGCCGGCAGGTTTGTCTTCTGGGGGCAGTGTGTGTGTGTATTGGGGGGATAAGTCTGGGGGATAAGTCTGGGGATAAGCAGTAATGCTATAATGCCTCTTCTGGTTTAGGCTTTAAAGTCCCATAACATATTTTACTGAGTGATGATACTGAGTGATGCCTATGAGCTGGGTTTTCATCCACCTGAAAGCAAACTTTGCCCCTTCATATTGGAAATCTTAAGAGGAAACACTTGAAATTCTTTGAAAATCTTGAAGAAGGGGGGGGGATTAACTCATTACTCATAACTCAATAGCATAGATTATAATGACACTATGAGACTAGGTTGATGGATATGTATGCAAACGTGAGGGATGCATACAGTGCAAAACCCCTCCCCCCACTGGGAAAGTCAGACCACAACCTCATTCATCTCCAGCCAATGTACAAGCCCAAAGTACAGAGGCTACCAGTTGCCACACGCACCTTCAGGAAGTGGACACCCGAAGTGGATGAGGCTCTGAGAGACTGCTTCGAGTGTACTGACTGGAGTGTGTTACAGAATGGAGAGGACTTAGAGGAGGTCACACAGTGCACAACCGACTACCTGAACTTCTGCATGGACATTGTTGTTCCCACCAGAACTGTACGCTGCTTTCCTAACAACAAGCCTTGGATAACCAGCAATGTCAAGACCCTTCTTAACAGGAAAAAGATGGCGTGGCAGTGCTGAGGCGCGTGCAAGGGGAACTCAAATTCAAGCTGAAGGAAGCTGAGGAGGACTACAGAAAGAAGGTGGAACAGAAGCTGCAGGAAAACAACTTGAAGGAGACATGGGACTGCATGAAGGTTATCACTGGCCTGAAGAAGAACAGCAGCTCTGTGGAGGGGGACCTGGACAGGGTGAACCAGTTGAACCACTTCTACAACAGGTTTGACTGCCCTGCTCCAGCTCCAATGGTGGTGGTCTGTCCACCATCCCCAGCCCCCACCCTCACACCCCCTCAATACCAGCGCAACACTCACCTCCATCATCACAGGCTATCGTACCCCCATCATCACTGGATTTTGCACCCCTCCCCCACATGGCGATCACGAACAATGAGGTGACAACGACCTCAGTCAACAGCCATCAGACACACAGATCCCAAATGCACCCCTCCCCCTCCCCTCCCCTTACACCCCTCACCATTACAACAGATCAAGTGACAGTCCAACTTAAGAAATTGCGCAGCAATAAAGCAGTGGGGCCTGACAGACTGTGTCCAAGGCTACTCAAGGCCTGTGCTGCTGAACTGGGGGAGCCACTGAAGCACATCTTCAATTTGAGCCTACGCCTTGGACAAGTTCCAACACTGTGGAAGACATCATGTCTTACCCCTGTCCCTAACCCTAGTGAGCTTAATGACTACAGACCTGTCGCTCTTACATCACATGTGATGAAGACAATGGAGCGATTGGTCTTAGGCATGCTCAGACCCCAGGTACGCCACGCACTAGACCCGTTACAGTTTGCATACCAGGAGAAAGTGGGCGTGGACGATGTCATCACTTATCTTCTACACAGGACACATTCCCACCTAGACAAGGGGAAAAATGCTGTGAGAATCATGTTCTTTGATTTCTCAAGTGCTTTTAACACCATCCAGCCCCTCAGATTGGGAGACAAGCTCTTGCAGATGGGTGTGGATGCTCACCTGGTAACCTGGATTACAGATTACCTGACCGAGCAACCACAGTTCGTCAGACTGAAGAACTGTCTCTCTGACACTGTGATCTGCAGCACCGGAGCGCCACAAGGAACTGTGCTCTCTCCAGTCCTGTTCACCCTGTACACATCTGACTTCTGCTACAACACCGAGTCATGCCACATGCAGAAGTTTTCTGATGATACTGCAATTGTGGGGTGTATCAGGAACGGGCAGGAGGAGGAGTACAGGAGCGTGGTGGAGGACTTTGTGCAATGGTGCAAAACTCAATCACCTTCAACTTAACACTTCAAAGACCAAGGAGATGGGGGTGGATTTCCGCAGGTCTAAGGCCACTCTGCTACCAGTCCACATTGATGGGGTCAATGTGGAGGTGGTTAGCACCTACAAGTATCTGGGTCTCCACCTGGACAATAAACTGGATTGGTCAGCCAACACTGATGCACTCTACAAGAAAGGGAAGAGCAGGCTGTACTTCCTGAGGAGGCTGCGGTCCTTCAATGTGTGTAGTAAGCTCCTCAGGATGTTCTACCAGTCTGTTGTTGCCAGCGTCCTCTTCTATGCAGTAGTATGTTGGGGAGGAAACACAAGGAAGAAGGATGCGGGGCGAATTGACAGGCTGGTAAGGAAAGCTGGCTGTAGTAGGAGCTGAACTGGAGTGCATCACTTCACTATCTGACAAAAGGACCCTGAACAAACTGATCAACATCTTGGACAATGAGTGTCACCCACTCCACAGCACTATTCTTAAGCAGAAGAGCCTGATCAGCTGGAGACTTCGCTCACTGCCTTGCACAACTGACAGACTGAGAAAGTCATTTGTCCCCAGGGCCATTGAACTGTTCAATGCCTCACTTAAGGGAAGAGGAGAGATAGACTTCTCTGCATAGTCTGTCTGCCTCTTCACCCCCTCCATGTTTGGTACTGTCTGTCCATTAGCCACTTGTACCATTGTCTTTATGCCTCACTCTTTGCGTGCTATATTAGCACATTAGCACATATGCATACCCCCCTCCTTGCCACAGCCGAACTGTGGTCACACTTATACATTTCTTAAATAGTTAAATATACAGATATATAGACTTTACTTTACTTTATTTCTGCATTGTTGCACTGTTGGACTTACTCATTTGCACTATCACCATGACCACTATCACCATCACCACTACCACCATGACACTCATTCACACAGAGCACCTTAGAGCACCTTACCATACCTTACTATGCACAGAGAATCACAGGCTCAGTCCCTGCCTCAGCCATTGCAAGCCCCCCTGATTGATTAATCACCACTATGTGGATACTGTTTTTAGAATTGATTTAGATTAAGTGTTATAATTTGTATTTTTGTAATTTGTATTTTAGTATATTTTTATATATTGTATTAAGT
>NC_063211.1:19407883-19425383 GCF_017589495.1 Alosa alosa | reverse complement strand
GGCTGCACCTCCCAATCCACCATCCTTCTGTGGATACACACAGATGCACACACACACACACACACACACACATACTCTCTCTCTCTCACACACACACTCTCTCTCTCTCTCTCTCTCTCTCTCTCTCTCTCACACAGAGGTGTGTGTGTGTGCATACCTGAGCAAAGAGTCTGTAGGCTGGGAGATAAATGGGAGAGCTCATTTGTCACAGCAGTGGCTTCAGTTCGCACTGTGCCTGGCTGAAAACAAATAACACCAGGCGCTGTTCTCTTCTCCTCCTAGCCTCTTTTATTTTGCATGACAAATAAAGAAAAACACCCCAAATCCTCCACCCTCTTTACGCCTAACAGCAATCCTTACTGTCCTAACAAATGATGTTTTGTAATTGGGAATGATCACACACAAAAAACACGGCTACTTGAACACTTGGCCTGCAAGCAGTGTATGTCTTGGCACATCATAAATAAACTGGCATCATTTGAAGGTAAGGTTGTTTTGTTGGCATATCATACCATCAGGAGTGAAGTACATGGGTACATGTGTAGTAGATAGATAAAAAATAGGAAAAAAAAAAGAAATTGGGAAGACAATTGTCTCCTTTTTGCAGTTACTGCTAAATCCACACCAAGCACTGGGTATTTTTTATTTTAGGTTTTAAACGTTTTTTAAAGACACTTTGGCGGCCCCTGGGCTTTAACTTTAATAGACCTCTACCAGTTAGTCAACTTCCTTCTTTGTCTGGTTCTCTCCTTTCCTCTCCTCCCTCTGGCAGTGACTCATGGTCCAGCTGTTCCCCTCGACCTCTGGTCCGCTGGCTCGGGATAGTGTCCTCTCTGTGGATCTCTGTGTGCGGACCACTGCTGAGAATCCAGTCTGCTACGTCCAGCCGATGACACAACAGTTCTATCTCTCTCCTTGACCCAGACCACTGCAGAGGGGAGAACTCATGTATGTTCTGTCTAGCCGATGACAGAACAGTTCTATCTCTAACAGGTGTCCTTGACCAAACCACTGCTGGGAGCCCAGACTGTTGCCTTCTCCTTCAGATGAGGGTTGTCGGCGACGTGCTCAGTCCTCTTTGTCTTCACTGTTTTTGCCAGGTGCTCTTTGGTGTCAAGTGAAGTCAAAAAGAAAAAAGGAGAGAACATGTCCAGTCAATTCATTTTTCATTTAATTTAAGGAGTTCCTTGTCCTGGAGACCTTTTTTTGGTTGCGTTATCCTGTTAACGGAAGAGTTCCTTCTTCTTGTATCACTTTGACCAGGCCACTGAAGGGAGCAAAATCTGCGTTAGTTCTGCAGTTAAAAAAAAAAACAGCTCATAGTCTCTGCAGTGGACTGCCCTGACTGGACTTCTGGAGATAAATCTGTCTGCTGATATCACAATATCCTTTATCTCTCCGCGGGAAGAGAGGATGAGGATTGACGCCAGTGGTGAGAAGCTGTTTTCCAAAGTTCAAAAAGTTCACACCAAGGTTGGCTGGCTTCACCGTGCACGACAAAACCACTTTCCTTCTCCTCATCTGTTCTGGCATTGAGACACTTGTGGAAATGAAATCCTGCGGAATTGATGTGTTCTCCCGCACTAGATGAAACTGTCTGCCCTCTCTCCGGCGAGACAACAGGCCACAAAAATGAGTTTTCATCTCTCTCCTTCTCTCTGTTTTCCCCCCAGCTTCTACTCATCTTAATCTTTCTCTCAATACCTCATCTGCTCCCCCATCTTCTCTCATATTGTCTGTATAAATGTTAATGAATGGCTCCCTATTGCAACATTCTGCATTCCTGCGCGCAGGGGCAGTTTGTCCCACTTGTCTTGCCATCTGTGTCCTGGCTTGTGTGAGGCCTGCTGGTGATGGATGAGCCACGGGGAGCTTTATGCCCGGTGGAAAGCACTTTGAATGGGCTTCAGGAACCTCTCTGTCACCCGGCCTGTCACTTTAAACGATGCCACCATCAGGACGGTGTTCAGTCAACTTTTCACTGTAATCGATGGAACTGGCTACATTAGACGTGATAGCGACGCGTACATCTGAAAAAATTAGACCAGTCTTCTACAACTATTTTTACGCTTGTGAACGGGGGGCTTACACTAGCGAACCTGTTATAGCCCGGTGTGAGTTTGATTAAATTTTGATCTCAGTTAGATTAGGTAACATGCAGTACATACAAAGATTCTTGATTGCTTTTTTATTTAGACATAGAGGGCCAGATGTACTAACGCTTTTGCGCCCACTTCAGGCGTATTTGTTTCGCAATGTGCGTGTAAAATCATTGCGAGGTATGTACAATCACGCCGCAATGATGTAAAAGCGCAAACTGCCTGTCGTGGGAGCTGAAAGTGGCAGATTGCGTTTGTCATGTCATGCATAAGCGTTCATGGGAGGATCCAGGGGAAAGTGGGAGTTTAGCGTAAAAAGATGGGAGGGGAAGAGTAAAGAGCGCCTAACTATGTATTCCGCGGTATGTACAAAGACTGCTCCTGAAAGCGAACGTCTATTCTGCGCCTAAATACTTCCGCCTTGTAAAAGCAGGTGTTAATCCAAATAGGTACCTTCTGAGCCTACGTCATTACGTTCACTGGAGGCAAAACAAACCATCACCTCAGCTGGGAAGCTAAACGAACAGTCATATTCGGGAGGCTAAAGGTTATCATGGTCTCATCTTGCTGTGCTGTCGGGTGCCAGAACCGAAAAAGTCATCGGTTAAATTTGAAATAAGTAGGCCTAGGCTACAGTTTCCAGTGAGAACGTAGTTGTTCGTTTGACTCACGATAACCCACGCCTTGTATCGGAACCTCACATATTAGCCTACCAATCGTCCTGTATTTCCAACCTCTTTACATGTATGTCACTTATTCATTTCTATACAAACCAAGACTGCGGATTCCTAAAAAAAACACAAGCGCCCACACCATAAGTGTATCTAAATAAGCTATGTAGCCTACCAAAAATTTAATTTTACTGTGACTCGAAGAGCTAAACCAAATCCTTGATTACTAGCTACTAGGCTACTACTGTGTAAGGCCCAGCAATAACTCCGAGCGTGGTAAACAAAATGGGATATTTCAGGCAGTAAAAGCCCCGGTAAGAAACAAACTAGATTTTATTCAAATCTAGACACCTATGGCTACTGAAAAATGTGAGGTTCATTTATCAAATGTTATTTTGAAGTATTAAAAAAACATTGTTGTTTTAGAATTTTCAAACTTAAATGGTTGGTAATTAGCACGTTTGCAATACATCTTTGCCTTGTGACATGGGCTTGGCTCGGGTAAAATGTCGGTTCGGCAAACACAAAACTCACCACGTCATTGTAGGCCTATTGTAAGTCTTGGACATGACCATTTAGGAGATAGTTATATGCATTCAATGATTTATACACCCTCAGCTTCTCCTTACTGTAGACACTCGGTTTTTCAATAATGTCCGGCCATTCAACTGATGGCAAACCTGTCTTTCCAATCACTGACGGTATTGGGTCTGTCAGGATGGTCCCATCTGATAATGTAGCCTTAGTTTTTTCAAATAATCCTCCCGATCACGTATGTACGTATTGTGTTATATCGTTACACATTTTAGCAAAGATTTTAGATTACTGTCTGATTTTAGCCGCCTCACTAGTACTATTCAAATAGCCGCCTCACTATCCAAACGATTGTTTCTGCCTCCAGTGACGTCACGCCCACCCGAATGTTTATGTTTTCACCACCGTTGCGAAGGGGTCTATTGCACTTCAATGCGTCAATAAGAGAACCTTTCAAAGACAACAGAATCGCTATTTAGAGCACCAGTTTTTGTGGTGAAAGTATTTGTACTACCAAAAGCAACCTCAACTTTCTCGTTGGCCTTTCGAATGTCTTACTTTCACTTTCACGCCATTCACTTAAACTTTCCTACTTGCTAGATTTGACCAATCTTCCATAGCCTACGTGCACAAGTAGTTTGAGTAGAACTACTGATCTTCATTAGCCTGGTGAGCCAGACCCACATTAAAATGTAGGGTCTGGGCACTCACCGTTCGCAGTGCTCAGTCCGAGGGGCGGGATAATCAGTTGTCTTTCAAATTCCCTCTGCACGCAATAGGATATTTGTTTTCAAGTAGCAGGGAATTCAAGCCAAATCGTTGCAACTCTGCCATCAATCATTATGTTAAGCCGACCAAACGACTCTATACACGATTTCAATGTCCTGATTAAGTTTCGATTTCTAGAGCTCACAAGCCAACGGAGAGTTGCTAGACTAGCCCTGGCATCAAATGTAATTTGCTGCCGCTAGGGGCGCGTCTAGATTTCTAGGCTAGATCTTCATTATCTCCCTGCTTGTTTACATCATATCATGTATGGTATTATTTCATGATCGCTAAACGTTTGATTCTTTTTAATTTTCTCATCAGTTAACTTCATTTAACTGCGCTTGTATGTAGTCGCTGCCATTCAGTTGTGGACGTTCGTAAAATTGCGTTTATGGGCGGAGAATAGCAGAGAAAGGCACAGTTTACACTAAGGATTGAACGATTGATAAATATGACGGAAACTTGGATCTGACAGCATTCGCAATCTGTGGTAGATGTCCATGACGCTGATAACGCTACGTTCGCAAATGTACGTACATCTGGCCCAGAGTTTCTATGTTCATATGTACAGATATGTAGACATTAACTATGTAGACATTTCAAGCTGTACAAATCTATCTATGAATATATTATGTATACATGCATGTTTACATGCAGATCATAAAACTGTTTGCGATGCTGATATATTGATATACATGGATACAAATACACATACTTACATAGACACACAAATATGGTTCAAACTGTTTGTGATTCTAATACATACGGGGATAACCACTGACACATATCTACATAGACCTACATAGACTACAAGTACCAAATACTGTTCATACATATTTCAGTGAAATGAGTACAACAGGAACAGGAGTGCATGTCCATATCTTAGATATTCTGTTAAAAAGAGGGAGGTGGTAAAATTGGAGAAAACTGACCATATTTTTCAGAACTACACTCAAAAGCCCTCAAACAGAATTAGACATGGATCTGTCACTTTTCCTCAGCACCAGTTGGCACAGATGAGGCAAAGAGATGTGAGTCATGCCTATAGACACACACACACACACACACACACACACACACACACACACACACACACACACACACACACACCGAGCGTACGGACAACCGTCTGCTAGTGTCTCGGGATGAGGCGACAGCAGCAGAGTGGTGTGTCCTGTCACACGCTACCTGACACCTTTGCGCAGAAAAACTTTTCCCTTCTAATCCAAGTCCCTGCGCAGGCTTGACAGCTGTCTGGAGCATTAGCCATGCCTCGTCTCCTCCCGACGCATCCAGAATAAACAAGAAAACATGACAGCGCTGGTGTGGTGTGGATACGGCTTACTGAAACCACTACAGTGGCCTGTGTCGGCTCCTGGAGGACTGCTGTCTGTCAGACATGAACCCTGTCATCCGGTAATAAACTGATGTTTATTCTACTTTAGCCCATGGGTGACCCAGCCATTGATTGACTGAAGCATCCTCTCACCTGCTCTCGCAAAGTCTTAATTAGAAGTTGATGGAGAGACTATTGGGAACACCTGCCCCCAACATACACACACACACACACACACACACACACACACACACACACACACACACACACACATACACACACACACACACACACAGACACACACTCACTCCACACACACACACACACACACACACACACAGACACACACACACACACACACACACAAACACTCACACACACACACACACACACACACACACACACACACACACACACACACAAACACATGCAAACACACAAATGCACTCAAAGTGTCTTTCTAGGAAATTGGTTGAAGAGCACCAATTGCAGGAGATTACCATGCTTGCTTCACTGGTCCATTTTTAGATGTCAGACCTTTGGAGGTGGTGCAGACCACTGCCGAGCGGCCACTGCTGCAAAGGAAAAGGTCACAATGCACCGGGGCGCCTGCCTCCCGTCAACATACGAATGGAGTGTGTGTGTGTGTGTGTGTGTGTGTGTGTGTGTGTGTGTGTGTGTGTGTGTGTAAAGAGAGAGAGAGAGAGAGAGAGAGAGAGAGAGAAAGAGAGAGAGGGAGAGAGAAAGAGAGAAAGACTCAGGCGAGTGAAAGGTCAGAGAGTGAAAAGAGGCTTCTGATGTCGGAGGTGGAAAGACATAAAAAAACAAGGGCAATGTGAGGTGACAGCCGTGTGCCATTGTGAGGATGCATCTAAAGAACAGTTTAGACTGATCAGCCCCAAGGTCATGACCTCTGATACCTTGAGGGTTAATACTTTTTTCTATTTTTTACACCTGACAAGGCAGAGAACATATGAAAATAACATGACATGGCAGCAATTTAGTTCCTTCTCGCTGAAAAAAATAAGAGCCATGATTGGAGCTCAAATCAATTCTTTTGTGGGCTGAAGCGTTGCGGAAAAAACGATTCAGGTCCAAGTACCCCCAGTGCTTTTGGAATAAATGTCCTCTGATTGGCAGACACATTGAAAAATCCCCTCCTCCCCACAGCCATTTTTATCCCACTCAATATAACTCGCACCTCCAATCAAACTTCCAACAGTCCACACAAAAAAGTACTTCCCACAAGCCATTTCTAACCCCCCCCCCCCCGTCAATTTCTTTGGATGATTCTCGCCACCAAGGATGCGCTGCTTGCTTTTATATCTTTTCCCTCTGCGTCGGGCCAAAGACACCTCAGCTGTCTACCTATTTAATTTTCCACTCCAGCAGACTTTTCTATGGCACCTATATTAGCAATACAAATACGGGACATTGCGATCCGATTAAAGTTGCCCTTGTCGCGAGAGGCTGACGGATCTGACAATACCACAGATATCACCAGTGTTAAAAGCCACTAGAACGTTCTACACGGCACACCGTCTTTTCTGTCGGGCCATAACTGTCAGGAGGGACATCTCATATTTGACACTGAAGCGAGACAGATGGGGGATTCTCTCTCTCTCGAATGTTGAGCAAATAGCAGCCGGAGCGCCGCCATTTATCTAAATTAGAGGCTTTCGATGAGTTTTTTGGATAAACCTGTGTGGGTGCTATCACATGCTGTCTGGGCCCACACTTAATCGGTGAGGTGGTTCACAAGTTTGGCAAGGTCATTCACAAATGAAAACTCAAATAAAATATGCCGTCTCTCAACGTGAAGAATTTGTACATGCATAAATGAAGTGAAAGTCATTTAAACTTTGAGACAATAATCCCACTTTTTAACATTTAATTCCATTCATAGCTATACTCAAGTTACTTAAACACAAAGGACTTTAATCGCTGGAATTCTCAGTATTTAGAATCTCCTTGTCATTAAATATCATTGTGACTCCGGCTGGAGAGTAATCCTGTCACACTATTATTTTTTTTTATTTCTATTGGGATCAATACATATAAAAGCAATAAAAAGACTCAAAAGCTGGAATGAAACAAACCACTCCAAACCCCTGCCATGCAAAACAGCAACCGCCTTCAAACTTCATTATCTCCCCTCTTCAAATGCCTGTAAGCGTGGAGTAGAGAAAAAGTGCCTGCGTATTGCATATATGCGCACAAGAGAGAAAGAGAGAGAGAGAAAGAGGATAGAGTAGAGAGAGAGAGAGAGAGAGAGAAAAACAAAGAGAAAAATGTGGGGGAGAGAGAGAGGGAGAAAAACAAAGAGAGAGAAATAGAGAGAGAGAGGAGAGAGAAACAGAGAGAGGGATAAACAGAGAGGGAGAGAGAGAGAGAGAGAGAGAGAGAGAGAGAGAGAGAGAGAGAGAGAGAGAGAGAGAGAGAGAGAGGTCTGACAGCGCAACATGAAATATTCAAACCGACCCACTACAGCGGCTGCCTGCTAGGAGAGATAAACCGAGCCAGAACCGCCAAGCAGGACCGAGGCAGCGGGTCCGGAGGCAGGCCTGTCACCAGCATCCATTAAACATGAGACCCCTGGAAGGCAAGCTATTCTCTCGCACTCCTCTCTCTCACACACACACACACACACACACACACACACGCACACACACAAACTGGCATGTGGCTGGCATGTGGAGGCAAACCCAAAGCAGCGTGCCATAACCATGGTGATGATGATGATGATGATGATGGCAACAAGGAGGACGGCGACTGGGATTGCCGACTCCAGAGCAGTCCACTTTTCTACGGGTGAGGTTTTAATTGTGATGTGCACAGGCGGAGAGCTTGAAATGGAAATGCCTCTTCCCTCTGATGAAGGGGGGCTGTGGAAAATAGACTTTGGTGTGTGTGTGTGTGTGTGTGTGTGTGTGTGTGTGTGTGTGTCTGTGTGTGTCTGTGTGTGTTTGAGTTAGAGTGTCGGGATCTGTAATTGTGTGTGACTCTATGTGTTATGCATGACTGTGTATTGTGTATGAATGTGGGTTTGTGTGTAGTTGTGGTTTCTGTGATGTACATGTGTGTGTGTGTGTGTGTGTGTGTGTGTGTGTGTGTGTGAGAGAGTATGTGTGCTTTTGCTCTCATTAGTGATTCGGTGAGAAAAAGTGCAAAACACTCCCTGTTGTGTTCTGCTGGATGAGTGCAACCTCCAAACCGCTGATTAAAAGCCAGCTTCTATATACATTCAGTGAATGTGTGCATGTAAGAGAATGTGGCTTTATGAAAATCCTATGAGCACTGTATAAACTTTTAAGCAGGCTGGATATCTTTATTACCACAGTTAATCCAACGGCTAACTTTATAAACGTCTTTTATTTACTGCCTGCATTCAAGCAACATTAACTACGAAGACACACTGTCACTGCATTCTCTATGTACTGAGCTGACTCACTAATAAAGACGCACAGAGAAGAGTTGGTTGTCATAAAGTTTTCTGGGGTGAGGAAAACAGATCAAAGTGTTTCACAGGCAGCAGCTGATTCAGATGACAATGATGATGATGATGTTGTCGTACCTTTCTTCCGGCTGAAAGCTCGGTTCATGCTGTAGGTTCGGTGGGGAGGCTGCAGGTGATCTGATGTTGTTCTGCCTGTAAGGGAAACAAACACTAAAGATGACATATCCCCCTCTCCATTACATCTACAGGCAAACAATAAGAGCTTAGGTGTTTAAATAGGCCTTTGCATCCATCACTTCCTCTTTCAACACTCTTTTTAAGGCACATTTGTTTAAAATGGAAACAGCAGAACAGGCTGGGCACGGTATGAGTAATGACTTCCTTTCTGTACCGTGGCCACATACACACAAAAAAATAAACATTGACCCAAATAGTGGCCTGACGAGACACCTTATATGCGTGTACATTGGGGTTGGGGTGGGGGGGGGATGTCTCCGCAGCTTATCCACCCATTAACTCAGTACACGCTTAGAGGCGAAAAGCTTTTTGCCGTTGTAGCAAATTACGACGCCGCACACATGCGGCAGCGTCCTGGCCGGCAGCCACACTTCGCCGACAACGACTCTTTGTTTTAGGAGTCCAGCCTTTCAGCAAATTACACCGGGCCTGCCGCAAGCAGCACAGCAAAGACAAACAAAACAATAAACAAATCGCCACTAATGGGAGTCTTAGTTAAGCAACCCTTCATTGGAGCCTTTTGTGAAAGACAGACAGAAAGAAAGGCAGGAATACAGGAAGGGAGAGAAATAGTGGTAGAAAAAGACATCGGAAGAGAAAGATAGAGTGGATAGGAAGAGGGGATAGAAAGAAGTAGAAGAGAGAAGAAGAGAGAGAGAGAGTGGATAGGAAGAGGGGATAGAAAGAAGTAGAAAAAAGAGGCAGAGGCAGAAAAGGAAGGATAGAGAATGTGACAAAGAGAAGCATGGATGGAGGGATAGAGAGGGGTAGAAAAGGAGAAACAGAGGAATATAGAGGCACAGATGGAGAATGGAGGATCAAGAAAGGTAGAAACAGAGAATAAGGAAAAGTTGGAGAAACGGTGAAGAACACGACCAAAGAAAATCAGCAAATGAAGGCTCCCCAACTTCCCCTTCCTATTCCCAGCTTCTCTTGGCATCTGTTGAGTCCGAGGGCATCAGAGGCCTGGCAGCACTCCCCTCCTGTCACGGCTCAGTGAAGCCCCAACTGCCCGCACCGCGCCAGGCCAGGCTGGGCCATGCTACGCCATGCCAGCCCTCATCAAACTGGGAGGTCCTCTCAGGGACAGGGATATAGCAGGACACTCCTGCTATACGGCACTTTAGCAAGTCAGTTGGAGACGCAGAGAGGGAGAATGGGAACTGAAAGGCTAAGCTTTGCTTGATGGAGAGAGGGGGTGGGGGTGGGGTGGGGGGATAACCACAGATACAGTGATAGAGAGACCGAGATGGGTGAAAAGGAAAGAAGGGCAGGAAGATTGATCATAAGAGAGACAGGGAGAGAGAGAGAGGGAGAGAGAGAGAAAGAGAGAGAGAGAGAGAGAGAGAGAGATTGAGATTTTAATGCCATGTCTGTGTTTATGGGACCTTGCTGCTAGGCTGTCTGGTCGACTCACAGACCCATTCCCTCACAGAGCTCTAGCCTACCCGAACTGACACAGTCATTTTATTCCAGAGAACATTGCTCTAAACATACATAGAAGAAAACACTAAGCCAGACCAAAGGGGAAAGAGCTTTCATGAGAAGCTTATTTAAATCTCAAAAAGGAGAGACTGCATTCAAATTATTACATTTGACTCATCCCCACCTTACTAAGCATGTGTCACGACTTCCTTCTTATGGCAATAATAAACAATGTCTTTTCATGTCCATAATCTCTCTATTTATAGCAGAACAAAACTTATGGTTATGAATAGAACCTTGGTTCTCTGACCGAGAACACGAGGCATTAACCAAGTCATTCTTGGATGATGTCATCGATCTGAACCAATCTCCAATCAGTTACTTTTTTACAGGCCACTGCCTATGGCCACACCATGAGAAACAAGTTCTCCCTAGATATTCTGAAGCAATCCAATGGACCAGGTCTAGAGAGCCAATGTGGCTAGAAAGGGTTAACGTCACATGTTCTCTTTCAGAGGGCTCTTTCAGTTAAGTCCCATGGACTTTCAGTTAAGTTCACTCGACAGTTGGGAATATACGACCAATGGGAATGCGTACATCACTGGTGACGCAGGACAAGCATTCACAGAGAACTCACCGTCGGGCTGCTGTGCACATATGGCTGGTGGTCATAAATAAGCCGACAACACAGATAAGCAGCGCTTTGGTGAGTACTAGTGTCCAACCACAGCCCTCCGATAGTGAGACCCACAGGAATCGCACGCTTGGCTGTTAAGATCCCTTCCATGCCGGTCACACCACGTTCGGAACCTCTGCAGGAAACTAGGACCTTTCCATTTATTCAACTAGCAGACCCTTTTATCCAAAGTGACTTACATATGTCTATTATATTACAAGGGTCATTCTCCCCAGAGCAACTCGGGGTTAGGTCACAATGGTGGAAGCTGGGAATTGAACCGACAACTTTTGAAGCTACTGCATGTTAGCCCAGCTCCTTAGCAACTACACTACCACCGTCCCACTCAGGAGAAGCGCTGCAGTATTCATGCAGTGTTCAGGCCCCATGCAAGTAAAGTATAGTCAAGTCAAGTTTATTTAGAGGGCTGTCTCCATCGTGGGGGAAGAGGTGGAGGTAGTGGAAAACTATAAATATCTGGGTGTACATCTGGATAACAAACTGGACTGGAAGTGCAACACTGAGGCTGTTTATAGGAAGGGACAGAGCAGACTATACTTCTTGAGGAAGCTTAGGTCTTTTAATGTGTGCAGCAGAATGTTGAACATGTTTTACCAGTCTGCTGTTTCTAGTACCATTTTCTTTGCAGCCATCTGCTGGGGTACCAGTATCAGGGCAAATGACACCAAAAAACTCAACAAGTTGATTAAAAGAGCTGGCTCTGTAATTGGAAGTACACTTGAACCCCTAGAGTTAGTTGTTGAGAGAAGGATGTTGCAAAAGCTCCTTAACATTATGGACAACACCTCACATCCACTGAATGAACTACTGGTCAAACAACAGAGTGTTTTCAACTGGAGGTTGCTCCAACTGCGCTGTAGCAAGAAGCGTTATAGAAAATCATTCCTGCCCACTGCCATAACTATTTACAACAACTCCCCTTTGTGCCGTGAGAGAAAATCTTATGATGAGAGTCAATGCAGTTTACAACCTCTTTAACAGAGACTATATCCAATTGTATTTATTTTTTAACTTGTATGTATGTTTATGCGTGATATATGTTTATATTATTTATTGCTGCAGTAATAATTTCCCTTTGGGGATGAATAAAGTAATCTATCTATCTATCTATTATATAGCGCATTTCATACACAGAGGTCATTCAGTGTGCTTTACATAAACAAAAGCAAACAGTAATAGCAAATAAAAGCATAGAAAGACAATATTCAAAGACTAGTTTAAAAAGGTAAAGATCATTTAAAAAAATGCATGCGCACGCCATCTCAGCCATAACGTGGCAGGGCTTTGTCCTGTGAGCGTAGTATCACTGGTGGGTCGGAGGCTTTCTTCGAGCATGGTTCTTTGTGATCACTTGATAGACCTCTGAAGCTCGACCTTTCGTGATCACTCAATAGACAATAGACCTCTGAAGCTCGCCTACAAAAAGGACCCAAAGCTAACATCTTTGCCAATTTAAGGAGATCCAGATCTCTATATGGGCAAAGACGGTACCCTGATCTCCTTATAAGGGCAAAGAGATGGCAGCTTTGGGTCCTTTTTATAGTTGAACTTCTGAGGTCTGTACAAAGAGGACTAACTTCTTGCGCACCAGGATATTTATAGGTGGTGGCCCATGAAAAAATCCCTGAGACAGGTGATTAGAGATTGGTTCAGATTGATGATTGACCAAGGATGACTTCCATTGGTTAACAATGAGTGGACTCGACTCAAAGAGAACTACACAGTTCCTGATGATCTCTAACGTTTAAAGTGACTGAAGTGAAAATATATGTCTTCCTGCAAACCAGAAAATCTGTTTCCACATTAGCCACATACAGTGAGTCTATCAAGCCATGGTCTCATGTGTACTGAAGAACCTCTTGAAGTAAACTCACTGAGAAACCACACCTTCAGATGTAGACGTTTGCTATGGTCAGGTAATTTGCACAAACAGATATGTCTATCACAAACAGAGAGGAAAATTAACTCTTCCATTATTGGTCTGCTTATTAAATAGCGTGGTGTGACTGCTACAGTAAATGCCTACCAGTGACATTCATGTTAATGGACAAAGCAATCTTTGATATGAATGGAAGACGCTAACAATGAAAATGACATTCATGTGACTAATGAAAAAACGTAACATTTCCCTGCACTTTACGTGTGTCCCCTTCCTGTCCAATATATACACTTAGAGGAAGACCAGCCACCTGGCATTTCCAAAATCTCAGTACTGCTGTTAGAGACAGACTGATGATGGCTCATCACTCAACGCATTTATCCTGTAGTTACGAGCCAACAACAGAAAAAAAGACTATGGCTATCCATTTTTCAAAGGAAATCAATGTCTTCAATTTAGGAAAATAGCTGCTATTTACAGCCCAGAGCACTTCGACTCCATTAAAGCCCATTAAAATCCACTTATCCACTCACACATTAACTGGTGTCCTACTGTAGCAGGCAATATTCCACTTCCCCTATAACTTAGGAGTGCCAAATATTCCTGTCACCAGAGAAGGTGTGCTTAGCCTGGACCGAGCTGTTTTATGTATATGGACATGAAGCCAACTCGTGACAAATGTGGCCAATGAACTGTAATGGATGTTTAATTGCATTTCAAATGTGAAAGAAAAACCTAATTGAACTAACTTTAAAACAGTCTTGTTGAGGCCATTTAAACTTTAAAGACTCTTTTGGACACACACACACACACACACACACACACACACACACACACACACACACACATTCAAAGACAGAGAGAATGAGAGGGAGAGAGAGAGAGCGAGAGAGATAGATAGAGAGAGATAGAATACTAGCACAAGAGTCAATCTAATTTAAATCATCTTTCATTACAGGAAACAGATCCAATCACAGCTCTGGCTGGAATTTAAATTGCAGCAAAGTGTTGGCTTTTACCTTCCCTGTGGATTACGAGAGCCAAGTAATACACCGTCATGCCCAAAGGAGCACAATATGGAGCGCGCTGTCTGTAAGTGAGTGGACAGTTTTAACGCAATCGACAAAAGCACCATTTTTCACGCTTATCTCCCCCTAAGTTCATTTAGTATTTTTATTGCTGAGTCGTTCCATTCCATAATTCCAGTAGTAGACACATACATCGGAATACTTTAACGTTCCGTTAAAAAAAATAGATTAATCTTAGGCTACTCTGATTCCATGGGAATTGAATCTGAGCAATGAGCAAGCCTTTCACTCCCTCCTTCCCAGCTAGAGGTGGAACTTTTCAAAAGACATTCGAACTGTAACATAACGAACTGTGGGGAAAAAAAGAATGTTCTTGTCAACCTCTTCAGAGATCTCCCCTTGCCTTTAACTTCCTGCTGTGACCCAGACTGTCACGTCTGCTTGAGTCATGTCAGGATGCTCTGGCAGAGACTGCAAGATGGAGTCAGCCTCCATGACAACCGAGCCTCGGAGATTGTAGTAGCACCTTCTTTAAAGGGCATTTCTCACAGTGATTTTCAAAATAGAAAAACACAAAAAAAGAAAAAAAAGTTTAACACAGGTATTGAAAAAGGATGGTGAAAAAGGTCTGAAAAACAAAATGGAAAAAAAGTTGAATGCATGTATAAGCGCACATGGATTTTACACAGTGCATCTTTGCTTGAGAAAGTCACAGCTGAAGCAGGGGATAAGCTCAGTGAGACTGCAACAGGCCTTAAAGCCGGACTCTGTATTTAGGGCCAACCGCTGCGTTTCCATCAAAGCCCATGCCGCACACAATGACAAGAGTTACTAAAGTCCTGACAGATGCACAACCTAACCCGCTCCATCGTTTTTGAAAAAAGAAAAAAATGCCATAGGGCAGATTAGAGTTATGTATGAACTGGTGATGGATAGCTTATTAAAAACTTGACAGGTGTGGCAGGTCAGCTATATATTTGGTAAAATAAGTCAGGCAGGAGGTCAGCGAGAAGCACGGCAAGTACTGGCAGAGTACTCGGGCTGTTCGTCACTCTTGAAAAATGGCATGCATGGTTCAGCGAACTGTGTGGAAGAGCTGTGGAAATGGAATGAATAAATAAATAAATAAATGGAAATCAATGCTTGGTTTCATGCAAGTGACTGTCTGTAAACACTGAAGCTTAATTAATTTCATTCAGCAGCCCTAACGTTCCTGAGCACGTCGACAGTTAAAAGCCACTCAATATACCGAGGTCCCCAAGCAATCACACGGCCGTATGATTTCCCTTTAATTCACAACCGCTTAATTTAGACTGAAAAAGACACCAGCACTACAGCTGAATACGGCAGTGCAGAAGAAGAAGCATGTAGCTGACTGAGAATATAAGTGTGTTTGTTGCTCTGCATATAATAAGGGCTTCACCAATCCAGCCCATTTCCTCTGGCATACTCTATTTGTCATAAAGTGTTTGTATGAAATGGCGTTGCTTCTGAATTCTCAATACATCTCACTGGATATCTCTCTGTAACGTATTTATAAGCACTAAATATCCCTGGAGTCAGTCTGCTATGTGGTGATAGATTCTAATGGTTCATCTAAACATTATTAGCAATGATATACATTTGATCTGAATTCATTAATGTTTTATCTCATTCTGTGTCACTCTAGTGCCTGTGTGCAATAGGCTACTGAGGTACTACATCAAACTGCCTGCAGAAAGCCATGAAACAAACGTAGTGTGAGTGGATCCTAATCATATAGAAGGAAGAAGGAAGAGGAGAGAGAGAGTGAGAGAGAGAGAGAGAGAGAGAGAGAGAGAGTAGAGTATGAGTAGATGAAAGTGTAGATGCTGTCCTTGACAGACAAGGAAGGGGAGGCAGAAGATTGATAGACCAAAAGAAAAGAGAAAAACAGCATCAGTCTCTTCTCTGCAAGAGCACTAGTCAAAATCAAACAGGTGTCAAGAAGGAGAAAACATTGAATCTGCTCGGTCTCACCAAACGAAACGAAACTAAACGAAACACAAGTGGTGTGCAGCTCTAAAACAGTGAAAAAACCAACAGACCCTGACTCTCTCACTTCCTCTTCCACCCTCTCCGACACTGGGGAAATGTCTCTGATCCAGACAGCGATGCTCACTTGACCTGATCGAAAGCATCATACCAAGGATGCACGCACCGCACCAGACCACACTGCACCAAACGGCACGCATGAGGTACTCGAGAAAATGAGCCAAAGCCTGTTGGATTAGAATACGCATCTGGGCCAGAGCTAAGCCTTGTCCATCCCAGAGCGCAGTGCCATCTGGTACAGCTCTCACACTGATATCCGTGTAAAAGAAAAACACTTAATTAACTCAGAGAGAGAGAAAGAGAGAGAAGGAGAGAGAGAGAGGAGGAAAGAGAGAGTGGCAAAGAGTAGCTAGCGTGAAGGAAGTCATTACTTGCTCTTGGCCCCTGAGGGCCACAGCGAGCACGTTGACCTCTGGGATCCTTTGCACACCAGGCCAAAGCACTGATAGCTTATTTGTACACATCAGTTATTTTAATTTACACCCCTCCACCCACAACCCCACCTCCACCCCATCATCAACACCCCCTTCCCTCTCTGCCTTCTCCAAAATGGACGTACAGTATGTGTTCTCATTGCCAAGAGCAATATAAAAATTGGGGGGTTTTCGCAGAAGGGAGGCTTGCTGTTAGACGTGCTTTATAGGGCATGAAATCTCATTACATGCCTAGTTAAGGAAGGCGTTGATGGGATCAGCTAGCAGAACTCAACCTTGAATATGTAAGTATGCCAATAATGAAGCCAGCCTCCACGTGAGCCTGGGGATTGAGCTTTGGGGGGTGGAAAACAGGCTTAAAAAGAACATGCCGTATCTTCAGATCTGTTTCCTTAGGTAATCTCAACCGGATGCTTTTTAACAAAAATCAAACATTAACATCAAAAACAAACAAACATATCAACATCTGTTGCCGTTATCAGTGCGTTGTTTTAATAATTAATTAAATGTATTTATCTTCAAAGGAGTAGGCCTATCATTATGTAACACCCCTTTGAGTCTTTACTCAAGATAAAGTAGACCAGTAAGTAGAACAGGTGAGTTTGCTACAACTACTATTACTGTCTACTTATATCTTGCTCATGTCATAGCATGTTAGATGTAAACTATACCACAAGCACATGTAAATCCACATAAAGACAGCCGACAGCCACAGAAGAGGACTGGGCCTATGTGTCAACACCAAAATGGTCTTGTTTCTGTCAATCAATCACAACTAAAGTCAATGATCACAATGTTTTTTTTTCACTATTCATTAATGACGTGTTCTATGTAACATACAGTTTCTCGCCCTGCTTTATGG
>NC_063211.1:19030383-19055383 GCF_017589495.1 Alosa alosa | reverse complement strand
TTTTTTCTCCATATACATATAAATACATTTATGCTGTGCAAATTGCAAGTGTGATGTCCTCCAAACTGCTGCTAGCCCAATATACCTAGCTAACAATGGAGGACATGGTACAAGACTTTCACTCTGTGATGTGTGTGCTTGTGTGTGTGTGTGTGTAACGGATCCATATAAGTATGTATGCATGTGTACTGTATCTGTGTGTGTTTCCATGTGTGTATGCATGTGTGTGATGATGATGTGTGAATCTTTACTGTGATTTGACCGATACATCAGGTCACACAATGGATAAGGGAGTTTGACATGACTGTTTAATCTCACAGATCATAGTGTGTTGTAAACTCAGACACTGTAGGCATCTGCCCACTTTTACAATGTACTGCCACGTACACAAATCTCTCTTTAGAAAAGAAAGGGATGCCAACACCAGTGCATTTAGTCAGGAGGGCACAATATAAAGCCGACCCATCCAGATATACATACTATGTGCTATGCTAACGGTCGGCACTTGTGACGTAGAAGAGACTTAAGGTATCCGGAGCACATCCTCAGGTAATGCGTAAGCTAAATCTTAGCCTGTGAGTCAAACCCGAGATCAGCTCAGCTAAAGCACTGCGTCAAGTGGCGTCTCCCCGGCTCGCATGTCATAGCCAGCGTGAGGAAAATGGCGCCACAGACTTTTTGATAAATAATATTACACACAATATCAAAATAGTTTCAGGGAGCCAGCTTCCCAATACTTTAAGAAATCTTATTTTATGTGTTTGTTTACCTCACTGCATGTGAGGTAACTTCACTCTTTCTGTTTTCTCTTTCTTTCTTGATTGATGTTTGTTTGTTTGTTTTTTTTGTTATGTTTGATAAATAGTGAGATGAGACTAAGTTGCTATTACATACCACAAATGCGCTCAATAAATTTCCCTGCCACTTGTATTCTGTACATGTTTATACATGGTTTAGGGAGGGGGTGGGCGTTGTCAGCACAAAGTGCGCAGCATAGACAGCAACCACCCCTCCCCCATACTTTTGCTATTAATCAATCACAAGCCAACCTTGTGACAAGACAGCCACATGTTCCAGCCAATGGGATTCTCTCCTCCTGACTCCCCATGGAGTTTGATTGGAGAATTTCTACCACTTCCCGGGTATAGGTGTGCCACATTCGTACCATGACACATAAGTGATGTGAGAGTTTCCTCCTATGTGACCGAAGTTGACTGGCTCTTGCCTCATTGCTCTGTAGTAGCCTGGAAACCAAACAAGAAACTTCAGTCAGGTTGGTATTGGATTATCCCTGAATAAATTGTGTTAAGCATATTACTCTCAACAGAGACCAAAGAGAAACCATACATATGACACATAGCAACCATACTTAATATTGTGTATTTGGGCTTTGTCTGAACTTGCTAAGGTTTGCAGTGAAACGCATTACCTGATCTGGCTGGTAGGTGATCTGCAGGGACCTGGGAGCCTGTTCTGCCATCCAGGAAGGAGTCGACAAACTGGCAGTGGTCTTCTCCATGGCCAGTCTGGTCTCCGATGTTGTAGAATTTACCTGAGAATGTACAATACAAAATGTAAAAATGTCGTTTTAACGTTTGTTGGTTGTGAAAAGTGTGAAAGGTTGTGAAGGTGGTTGTGAAGGTGGAAAAGTGATCTTTTTCTAATAAACTTGGTTTGTTTCAAGACCATCTGAAGCTGAATTGTGCAACTTTTCTTCTTTATACTAAGCAAAAACAAATGAACAGATGCCATACATGCAATTAGATATCATTTGCTGATTGCACAAACTAAAAAATGTATCAGACTAACCAGTCAAAGAGTCACTCAGGTAGATCTTGTATCTGAGAGAGTTGCAGATCTGAACCCCCACGAATTTGCGGTACCAGGTTCTCTTCACATATTGTTTTCCATTGCATTCAGAAAACGAGTCAGTCTTGAACGGGAACTGTGTCCAAATGGCATCTTTTCCTGGGGGAAAAATGTTTAACTTGTCATTGCAGCTTTGCAGAAGATTGAGGGAAAACACAGCACATTTGCATGGGAAATGCATGCAGTGAAACAAGCCATTGTGAACTCACTTGTGAATGCTTTATCTTTTAGCAGTTTATATGTGCCATTTGCTATCAATGAAATTACCAGACATGTAAAAGGTTGGCGTGCACTCTGTTAGACACTTTATTTTTGTTGGCCTTCCTTCCATTATATTTGAGGGCCAGAGTTAAGATTTTCAGTTCTTGACTATAACCAGACAGCAGAAATAACAATACGAGATAAACATAACACTGGGCACCCAAAGAAAACATTTATTTGAGTGTATCAAGGTAATTGTCCCTGTGTATGCAGGAGCTGTATGGGGAGGGGGGGGGGGTGGGGTAAAAAGAAAGAAAAAAGCCTGCTTCATTTGCTGTTCCTGAGTAAATGTTTTGTCTGGCTGTGTGTAGGGTGTGGAAGAAGTGAACTCATAGGATAGAAGAAAGAGAGCGAGACAGAGAGAGGGAGAGAGGGAGGTGGGAGGTGGAGATGTGGAGGGACCATTTGTGTATTTTGCAGAGAAAACTCTCTCTGTGGACTTGACTGCACGAGTCGTTCTTTCTCCCCTTCCTTCCTTATTTCCTTCCATCTTTCTATCTGTCTGCCAGTGCTGTTCATTAAATTATCCATTCATTCAGCACAGAGGAATGTGCGAGCTGGGAGCAGAGCCGGAGGGGAGAGAGAAAGGGGAGAAACGCAACGAGAGAGCCGGTCTTACCTGAGACGTTTTCACTCACTCGTGGATCCGCTGCATGGTGGGGGAGAGAGAGAGTGTGAGAGAGAGAGAGACAGAGAGATGATTGTGTTAAAAACAAGTCAGATTTTGCAGTAAACACTGTACTGATACTGATCCTTACAGTAAACAAACTAGTTCGAAGTAGAGGAGAAATAAAAAGAAACGAGAGCCACAAAAGTGTGTGTCTGTGTGGGCAGCGATTATCCTCTCCTCCCGCACCGCACCCCGCCTCCAAAACAAAACATAAACGGCCACAAAAGATCAACAAATCAGATTTTAGCAGAGGAACTCTCTAGAGTGGAGCACATTGACTCGGGGGCTTTTTCCAAGTCCCTCTCAGCCCCATACCCCACAGAGAGCAACTGGCAAGACGTTATAGCCGGCTATCTGCCAAGCTCTGTGAGGGGAGACGGAGGTTGGGGAGGGGTTGATCAGACTCTTGGAGCTCGGTGGTGGAGGTGGGGGTAACTCATCAGAGCGGCCGTCTCCGTCAGACGGGCTAAGCTCACACGTGGAGGGGAGACCACAGCGCGGCGGCCCGCGCACTCCCCCCTGAAGCCAGAGCCACGCCGCCATAAAACATAAAGATGACGTGAGTCTTTATTGGCTATTTATTTATGACATGTTGTTAGTGAGGCCTGGACCTCGGCCAACAGTATGTAAGATGAGGGGCAGTATTGGGGGTTCCTGGCTCTGTGACAGCGAGCCAGGGAGGCTTCGACAGCTCTGAGCCAAGGTTATGAAAATGGGGGGACATGCTGAAATCATTAAGTTAATAATGGCCAGTTAATTACATACATCTCGGAGCAAGGTAAGAGACTGGGGGAAGCACAAGGGCTGGCAGGTCTGTGAGGCTCTAACTCTGGCCTCCTTGTACTGTACCATATGCACTTTGCGTGTTTGCATGTGTCAGGGCTCTCTCAACATTAAAGGCATTGTCACTTAATGGGGATAAGTTTTCGCCTTAAGCCAACACCAATAAAGGATTTACAAGTACTTTGTAAACATCTATTATTTCAGTAATAGGTGCTTAATACTTTCAATATGCAGCACAATGACAACTTATCTTTTTGCATCTGGGTTTTCCTATATTAAAGAATCTGTTACGTCATGATGACAATATAGTGCCTGAAGACTTAAGGAGCACTCGAGCTGCTCTAACCACTTTAGAGATAGGTACCAAATGCACTCAACACCATAAATCAAATGACAGTAATGCAAATTAACATAGAGGTGCATGTTGTTTATCGATATGTATGTTTTAAAAGTCCCCCATTGCTCTTAATTCACATGACCTTTAGCTTTAGTCATTTGCCAGATGCTGTTATCTAACATTAATGGAGTTCATGCGTGCAGGCAGGGCTGTACCTGATTCTGTGTTGAAGGAGACTGGCTCACTGGAGGGGCCCTCTCCCAGCTCATTCTTGGGCTTCACTTTGAACTCGTAGCTGTGAAAGAAGAAGGAATGGGTCAGGGTGGAATTACATCACAGATCCCAGATTTCGCCTCAAAAGCCCTAAATCACTTTCACTTCCCCTCTCTCCGACCGGCCAGCCATATGCTTTTCACAGAGTAGGAACTCGACTTAACGCTGAGGATATTAAACTGGATTGGGTATGAACCTGATGGGAACATGGGATTCTCTCTTTGTCTCTCTCTCTTTCTCCTTTGCCATCGTTGCTGCTTTCAGGAGAAACGAAATCCACCACCCCACCCCAACCCTCCCCCCACCCTCCCATCTCCAGGGTCTTGATAAATGATACATTTATTCTCCAGACTCGGGCCACAGCATGCCAAGCGACCTCCTCTAATCGTTCCTCCAGACGAGATGTTCAGATGCTGGGCCGGTGGCCCACGTGTCTCTCGGCGGTGCTCATAGGAAGCCCTGGTTTATATTCTGTCAGGCGCCGTGTGCCAGATCGCCGTCCCTCGTTAAAAAAAAAAAAAAATCTTGCAAGCGTGGTGGCAAGCTGCCCACCTATCTTAGGCTCCGCGCAGACCGCAGCCTCTCCCTTGGCACCACGTGGCCTGCAGTCCGGCCACCTCTCCCCTGCCCTAGATAAGCCGCAGGTCCCTGTGCACCATGGGCCTGCAGTCCGGCCACCTCTCCCCTGCCCTAGATAAGCCGCAGGTCCCTGTGCACCATGGGCCTGCAGTCCGGCCACCTCTCCCATGCCCTAGATAAGCCGCAGGTCCCTGTGCACCATGTGGCCTGCAGTCCGGCCACCTCTCCCCTGCCCTAGATAAGCCACAGGTCCCTGTGCTCTCTCCCCCATTCCCATAAAAAAACAGGAGCTCATGTGTTAGTGATCAAGGTCAACTGGATGTCACAAAAGCCGGGATACTCTATACCCAATACTCTACTCTCCATGCACCTCACACGCACCTTTCCATGCAACTCAATGACCCCTATTGTGCACCCTCCTGTAAGAAGTTAAAACTGCACCTAAAGTCTTGCTTTTGGCTGTGAAGATCAAAACTGAAGTTTTATGATACATTATCTCTGGTTGATTATCCTTCTGTGATTCTTTGAAAAAGCAATTACATATTACAGTCTAAATGATGGAAAAGTCAAGGCCTAGTAGGCCTACCTGCTCTCTGGCCGAAGGTTCTCCACTGCAGTGTGCGTCTGGTTGGTGGTCAGGATGGAGACCTGCTCCCCATCAGGCCCTTTGGTGGTGGAGATGACTTCATACTCTACAGCATATGCAAAAAGCACCCATTAGTTTCACTAGCCATTTAATACTTACTTACTGATTTATTCATTTGGCCATTATCCAAAGCGACTTACTGTACACACATCAATTATTACAAGGGCCAGTCTCCTTGGAGCAATTCAGGGTAAAGTGCCTTGCTCAAGTGTTAAAACGTGAGCATTCCGACCCCATTGTTCAGTCCTCTGACCTAATTTCCTTTTCCATTCAGCTGTCTCTCTGTCTTTCCCTCTTTGTCTCTATGTTCTCTCTATCTCCAACACTCCTCACCTGTGGTGTCATTGTCCGTTTTTTTCCCAGTCCAGGATGATGAAGGAGGGACAGCCCTCCACAGTGACCACGGTGAGGTTCTGCGGTGCAGACCTTGGTGGGGCCGTGACGTTCGACTCTGTGGCTTCGTCGTCTGGGAAGTATGTGAGGGAGGTGGTGATGGAGCAAGGTTCTTCCGGCTTCTTGTCCGTCTTGTAAACAACATGAGGAGCTGGGGGCAGAGATATTTGTCTGTTAATAAACGGTACGCTCCATGAAGATGACATTTAGGCCTGCACTAAAGTGAGTTTGGGATTGTTGCTTATTTATGACTATGTATGACCATGACCATGACAACGTATGGTCATAAATAAGTCTAGAGAAACTATAGCTTACCAATGTAGCGTATAGCTTACCAATGTAGCGTTTCTTGCCCAGAGCATCAACCTCAGAGGCAGGGAGTGAACTAAAAGCTGAAGAAGTCTCCCAGCTTTCAGAGCGATTGTCTGTGAAAAAATAATATACAGCAATAGCTAAGACTGTGTATGCAAACAATATAACTTCCTGCTACACATAACCCAAAATATATCATGCCACTGATGGATAGAAAGATAGCTAAATCCTCCAGTTATAAGAGACAAAGTAGGGATGGGTTATTCTCTCTCACTGTTTGTGTCTGGGGCCGGCGTTGTCTTGGCCTGTTTGGCTGGCTTGGGTGTTGGAGGTTGGAGCTTGGGCTTGAGGATATCAGCCTTGTCCTGTTTCAGATCAATCACTTTATCTGGGGAAAACAAAATGCACTGGGTAAGAAAGCTTTTTCTTTGCTTTTTCCATAACTAAAGTAAACCTTTTTACGTTCTAAGTTGCTAGCACTAATGGCGCTAGTCATAACTGCAGGGCTACTATAGCCAATGTTTTATGGCTACAGTAATAAACTGACTCAGGTATCAAGTATGCAGGCCAACTGGTTGAGCTTAGCATTAGTCAGCAAGAAAAACTTTTTTGTTTTCTTCTGTTTACGTCATGACAGTATTATAGACCTGGCTACTCACCCATTCCACCTGGCTTTCCCACCAGATTGGTCTTTTTGATGGTGGGACGAAGAGGTGGTCCTATAGACAGTGGAAAAAGAAGGTAATTGAGACGAGAATGGAGCATGCTAAATGACTTAGGCTACATGAGCACTGCATTAGACAATACACTTGGTGCCCCTTCATCTACTGTCACATGAAAAACAGTGGAACACTTAAGTAGACTTACCCCCATTGTAGTCAAAACATTAAACTGTCAAGGGGACTACACAAACATGACGGGAGCTCTCAAAATGAGCAAAACGAGTGAATACAAACACCAATGCTGTAAAAAAAAGGGTACACAGCAAATGTGTGATTTCACACCCTTCTCTCAAATTTGGTTTTAAACCATTATGCAAAGTTACAATTTTGTTAGGTTTCTGCTTCATACCATATTGTACTTCATGCCTAATTATCTTTAAAACATCAAAATAGAAATGCCAAAAAGTAGCAGCATTTAAAAAGAAAACTCTTGTTTCCAACGTGCTCCAAAGTACACTCTAAAGAAACAAAAGCGTCTGTTGCCAATTACCCCTTTCTTGTTGCTTGGCCAAATTCCTGACAATCAAGACATCGCTCCAGCTCCAGAGAGGCTATGACCAAACATAAACCCCAAGTGGATGTCTGCCCAGCTCTGAAATATTCTAGCTTGTAATTTAAAACAATATCAATGTGATGCTTTCAACCCATGCATAAATATCCACATTGACAAAACATGCCGTTTGTATCAAGGCAATGTGTCTGTTCTAGCAGAACATGGTTTCACTCAAAAAGCTCAGGCTTTTCAATATCCAGATGTCTTTTTTCCCTATGGTTCCAAAATACGTAATTTTCACATACTCTTTAATGTAGTCTGGAGATTAAACTACAAGGTCTAGCAAACATATTCAACAAGATTCTTCCTTTCTTGAACTGACAAGTTATAACAACAATAATAACTCAAGCATGTAGGTATGAAAACTGCACTCTGCAATATTCATCCTTCTTACAAGTGTCAGCACAAGTGTTCAATTATCAGTTGCAGGTTTTAAATTTTAAACACATTTTTGTAATTTGTAATGAAATGAGCAGCATCAAAGCTCTCCCCAGTTGCACAAGAGGGGACTAAACATTGGCACCTTGAGATCCAGTTTTCCCTGAAGCACATTGTTCTAAAAACTCAATGGTTGCAAACCAGCCCAAAGCAAAAAAGGCTTAAGCAACGTGGACCTACCCCAGGAAAATAGATTAAAATTACATTAAGTCAAAATCTCAAAGTCTGTCAAAATCTCTCATTCATCAAAGGACAAAGTAATTAAACAGAACGTTGCTCCTTACATCTTGCAGTTAAAAAAAAGCTTTGCGAAGCTGGATAGGAACATGCCAAACTCTGGTTCTTAAAATAAGCCCAGAGACCAAAAGACGCCATACTTCCTTTCATGAAAGTATTTTCCAAAGACCCAGTCAAAGCCCTTCGGCAGAGCTGACCAATGTTTTGGATTTTCCAAGAGCGTGTAGGGTCTCATGCTGTCTTTGACCGATTGATGGGGGTGCGAGGCAGCGGGCAGCCAGAGCTGGGAGTGCAAAATAAACGACTAGGACTTGCATCTTTACCATGGTGCTGCTTCACAATGGAAGGCCCTGACTGCTCAGTACCACCGTGGACATGGGGTTTACTGTCCTGCCACAGAGGGTTGTTGTCTGCAGGGAAAGCACCACAATTAAAATGCATTACACTGAATGGAGAGCGGGGGCATTTAATTTGTTTTGGAATAGTTTTTTTTTTTTTTTGTCATTTTTTGGGTGCTATTCAAGCATCCTATTACTGCATCTGTTCTCTATTTTGGGGGCATTTCTTGGAAAGTTTTCTTCCAAAGTATTCCACTGTTTTGCATAGTACTAAACCTTGTCAAAAACAACCATTCATATGCAGTTAAACATACAGCACTACCAAAGTTGAATAAATATTTACCATATGTACATTACATGATACTGTGAATATTGAATAAACACAAAATGTACCAACACAAGACATTTCATATTTTCCATTTCAAAAAGTGTGTATTTAAAAAAAAAACATCCAGTATTATCTTCAGGTTAAGAATACAGCACAGTCCACATTATTTGATGGTCCTGTGTAAGTTTCCTAATGTGTTGTTTTGGTCATGAATTTAAATTACTGCTAGCTCTCTACCCAGCACAGGGAACATAACGTTTTTAGGACAATGCACATAAGGTTTTAGTACAATGAACTTTCATTTTAATCATAAGTCTAGTACAACATACTGATTAATAGTTTCCTCTATTTGCCCTAGGTATTCTCTGCTCCCTCATATATACAGTAGGTATGGTAAGTATTTTAACCTGGAGTACACTGGATGCTCTCTTTATATACACTCTGGAGTCAGACACACAATGGATACAGAATGGAGGACAACAGCAGAACCCTCACACCATGATGGAGCTCATGCCCAGTGCACAAAAAACACAAGACCCATGCAAACACTCATGCAGATGGTGATCCTCAACCAGAAGCTATAAAACACAGACAGAGGACCCAAGGGATCCTCGACAAGAAGCAACATTGCTGGTGGCTCAACATTTTCCAATGACTGGATTACCTCGAGATGGTTTTCTTAGCCACAAGTTACTTGTTTTGTCAGAAAGATGTGCTGTCTGACAATTTGGTTCTTTTTTGTTACTTCAGAAGTCAATTTAGAGTAACATTATTATGTGTTGTATAGAAATGACACGGACCAAAGATCCCAAAAGCTAACTTTGAGTTTCTGGTCCAGTAAATAGACCTTGAAACTGTATCTGAAGTTGATCAGTCTGAACAACTGAACTGCACCAATCTGTCTTTCATATTCTGTGGTACGTTTTATCTGATGCCAATCTCTGAATTGATGTAAACTAAATCTTTTATGGTGAATGTGTTCTCTAAAAAGAACCCAGCTGTTAGCCTATAACGTGAAGCCCGCAATAGCACTGATTCTGCAGAAGCTCGCAGTACAAAAACCCAAGACACATGAGAACATGGACACATGGAGGCGTAGGTGGGTGAGGAGGGGGGGACTGATGGGATGAACAAACACAACGACAGGTACAGTACTGATGGCATGGTGTTGGGATGAGATGGATTGGGACAGGTTGGGTTTGAGTTGGGCACAGGACACCAACATGGAGCTGGATCACAGCGGCAGCTGAGGGTGGGTTAATGGGTGAAACACAAAACATTGAGGGAAGGGCATGGATGGGTTGGGGGGGGAGAAGTGACCGATTCTCTTTACCCATTCTCAAGCGGGACCACATGACAGGTTTGGGCAGGGACAGGCCCTTATGGTGTTCACCATTGGCTGTTGGGGGAAAAAGAGGGTACGTTATGGAGAAAAGTCGCACGCCAAGTCAAGCCACCGTCAACACTGTTTATGCTGTAGTCAGGAGGAGGAGGAGGAGGAGGGAAGTGAGTGTGTAGCGAGGCAGTCTGGCACGCATACACACACACCAACACACACACACACACGCACGCACTACCAAGGCGCAAATCTGGCGGGCATTCATGTTTGGCCTGCCTTTCAGTGGTGTCTGAGGTGGTGTTGGCATAGGTGTGTGTGGGTTGGAGAGGGATGGGAGTTGAGGGGTTTGTGTGTGTGTGTGTGTGTGCGTGCGTGTGCGTGTGTGGGGGGGGCATTTGGGCAACGTCAAACACTCCTGACGGTCAAACAGACGTGCCTGTCAGAATGAATCATGGGCGCTGTTCTGACTGTAAACCTGTCAGGAGATGAGGAAGCATGACGCCTTGTCTGCACACACACACACACCACATGTCTGGAGAGGGAGGGAGGCTAGGTTCTTAGGCGAGGCAGTGCATTGCCAAGCTCTGGCCAGGAGATGACTGCATTTGGAGGTTTTTTAGGGTTTTAGGGTGGCGTGCGGTGGGGTGGTGGAATGGAGTGGAGTGAAGTTTAAAAAGGAAAAGAACATAACGCTCCGTAAAGAAGGTTACGTAAGGGGGCCGAGGTGCCTGTGGAGAGGTTCTGCAGGTTAACACTGGGGGTAAGAAGGGAAAAAAAGGGTGCATGGGGGTTAAAAGAGGTCCATTACCCCCTATTCTCCTGTAGATCTTGGAGGAGTCATTGGCCCTGGGAAAGTAAGGGTTTCTCATGCCGTTAGTGAAGGGAGAGAACGGCTTTCTGCCTTGAGACGTCAGATTTCTGGCAGACACCACAACCACCGAGTCAGACGGTTTAGCTGGATGAGAGGAGGCCAGTTGTCTCACGTTGTTTTTACCTAGAGTGAAGAACAAGAAACAGTGCCATCTCTGGTTACAGTGTTATGACTGTGGTTAAAAGTGGGTGGTATGGTAAGGCTTCCGAGGCTATGTGAGCAGGAGAGGATGATGAGTGGAACTGATTAAAAATGTACAAAGATAATGTTGTTTTTTAAATGAGCTAGAATAGCTGGCACATCAAGTATTGCATTGGAATAGTATATAACTCTCAGAGTTGCATTGAGGATTATTTTTCTTGTACCCCTAAAACAGCAATCTATAACTGCAGTGAAAGGTGATGTAGCAGCCATTCCACTTTTTCTTGTTGTCACTACTCCTCCAGAGCATTTTACAAACAATTTAGCAATTTACTTTGATTATAGTTTAACAGCTTAATGAAACATGTAAAACAGTACAATATGCTTCACTGACAGCAATGCAATGTTAGCATATGCATAGCAATGTTGGGTGCACAGTGTAGCCTTTCTCTGGATGACAAACAGCAGTGGTGTCTTTCTGTGTGTGTGTGTGTGTTTGTGTGTTGTTTTGGGTGTTAATGTAAGTGCAGCAGGCATTCCTGTGAATAAATGAATTGATATGTGCTCCATGAAAACAGGAAAGCAGTGGAAGTCAGATGACTGAAGAGACACAGCAACATACAGCAGTCAGACAGTGAAGGCACGCGAGTCGCAAGCGAATGGACAGGGGGGCGGATTAATGCGCTGAGGTCATCATTAGTCCAGGTATTATCATTGGCTCACTCCCAGACATAGCCAGGGATCAGAGCAGATTGTCCTTCCTGTGAAGAATTAGGGAGCTCTGTGGGAAAGATAGGCTTTTATCTGTTTGTGGAGGGTTAAGTTACTCCTTTCAGAGAAAAATCTTTCTCAGCGCATCTGTTTTCCTGCTTTGTCCTTTTGCATGAAGAACCAGCAGTCAGTTTGTTTGTGTGTGCTTACTCTATTCTTTGCATTCGTCAAAATGTTTAGACTCTTTGGAAATCACTGTCTTGTCTTCTTGTCTGTCTCTAAAATATCTGAAATAAGTTTGCACTTCATAAAAACCTGCAGGAAACCTTGACTCAAGATGAAAACAGCTAGAAAAGAGAAAACTTTAGGCTGCTGGAAGGAAAGGGGGAAAAAAAAACATGAAAATTATCCAGATCGAAATGAAAACAGGGAATTTACCCGAGGGATTATGCAGCTTCTGTGTGGTACTAGGTGCCCTGGTCTGTGTCTGTCCTCGATGTGTATCACCGTGTGATGGGGCATTAGGGGCAGTAGAGGAGGAGGAGGAAGAGGAGTGGGATTTGGTGGGCACAGGTTGGGCAAGGGCAGGTGATACGTCCACTGACTGGGAAGAGGCATTTCTAACATGGTTGTCTGTGTCTGTCAGGGAGAGAGGGAGAGAAGAGAGAGACGAGCTCTGACTATGGAGACCACTAACTGGTAGCAGCTTGGACTTCAAAAGGGCTGGACATATGGATTACTTTTACACTGCCATCTTTTTTTAAATCGTGGTTTGGGTCGGACTGAAATTTAACTGAATGGCAGGCATACAAATTGTCTTCATAAGCTCCAGGCAACATGGAAAGATGAGGCTCTTTCTGTGCCTGTTATTGATGGTTGCTTAAAGCTCTTTCTTTCCTTATTTTGGTTTAGTGAACTTCAGTTCATCCTCTGTTTATACAATCCCCACTAACAAAGTGAGCTTTTATTGACTTGATGTGGTCTCATAATCATGAAGCCCGTGGAAAACACAAAGAGAAAAGTAGTAAATACTCAGAGTCAGAAGGGGGAAAGTAGAAATGAGAATCTGGAGGAAAGTAGAATCTGGAGTCTTTAAGAGTTCTTCTGCCGATCTAAACAAAATAACCCTTAAAGTTACCCTCTGGTGGAGGGTTATGTAGCTTTCAACATGATTGGGATTTTCAGATTCAGCTTTAAACTTTGAAGAAACCAAAGAGGAGAACCAATAATGTTCTGAGTTCAATGTAGAACCTTTTGATTTTTATTAGCCACTGTAAAAAGTATGTTATGTGGCTTTGTAAGAGTGTGATTTGAAAGACAGAGAAAGACAGAGAGGAGGGAAGACTCCAGACTTCTGTCTTTCATTGCTAGAGAATCAAAATGGTGACTGAGAATTATAAGGTCTAACTTGAGGGTTACTGAGACCGATGACACCAGATGCAATCCGATCAAGTTTCATCTTATCCAGGACAAGCCGCTAGCTAACATTCTAGTCATAGCTTGCATTCATTCATGTGTTCTCACTATCAAATACAAGTTAAGGACGGTTAACTACCTAGCTAGCGGTGGGAAACTCATTCAGATAGCATCTGGCGTTAAGGTGACAGTAGCCCAGTCAGATTAGAACCTTCCAACTTCCTCATGCAGTGACCACATGCAGACTTGTGCTCTTCAGCATAGCCAATGACCAATCAAGGTGCAGCAACTCTGAAAACAAAACTCCCTCAGGAGGGTCAGAAAACTCCTGAGTTCAGACAGTCAAGATGCTGACAGACAGAAAGAGAGAGGGAGAGAGAGAGAGGGGTAGAGGGATGATTGTGGATCAAAAGTTGTAGCTGACACAAACATGCCAGCTACAACAATCTTGTCTTTTCAATCTTATAACTAAGTTTAAATTTGGACCAATGTTGAATTACTTTTATTTATTCATAGCATGGGTGTAAACTAAAGGTGTTTGAAAACGAATATCTTTGATCCTGAGAGGAAAGATAAAGGAGTGAAGTGTTGCTCTAGAAAGGATGGGACACACAGAATTACTTTGAGTATACAAATAGACATGATAAATGGTGGACTGGACACAGAAAAGATGCTGATATCAATGGGAGGTGATGGAATGAGGGAGACATGGAGAGTGGCAATGAATGAAAGTATGGAACACAAAAAAGATAGATGGATACAGAAAGAGAGAGAGGGATGAAAGAAGAGTGAAGACTGTACCATTGAGAGAGGTAGAGTACATATGAGAGAGAGAGAGACAGAAAGAGAGAGAGAATGAACTGTGCAATATGACTGATGTGAAGGCCAGTGCATGAACAAGCAATTGCTGTGCCCCATGATGGCCCCGACCCCTCAATGCGGATGAATTGATGATACGCTCGTTCAAGAAACCATGCGTGACCACACGAGGAGGCCATGGCGGCTGAGTTACCCCAGCGCATGACCCCTCCTGGGCGACTTACTCCTCTTATCTCTTTGGCAATCTCCAGCCATCTTCTCCATGGGGACTAGAGACTTTCGTGGACTTGCTTTACTTTTGATGGGGCATGCTAGCATGCAATCAATCAGACCAGCTGATTTTTTTTTCCCTCAGACACCTCCCCTTCCCTCCCTCCCACCCTCCCCAACCAACCAGTACCCCTTTCGCAGCCAGATGGAAAGCCAAGCTGTGACTGACTGCTTGTGAAGCTGAATGGATTTAAAAAATAAAAAATAAGGAACAAAAAAAGTTCTCGTGTGGTTACCCAATGGGAACTGTGGCCATTGCGGCTCATTGGAGTTCAGGCCAGGCACAGTTTCCTGGTGGTTCTGAGGTGGAGCTGCGGGGGAATAACGTAATCGTTTCATAACCGGGCGCAAATGTCACAAGAGAGAAATAAAACACAGACATAGAGGGAGAGAGAGAGAGAGAGGGAGAAAGAGGACATCCCGATTTCATCTGAGGAGGTTTTTCTTAAAATAAAGAGTTGTGTGTGCATGATAGAAGAAACAGTCTCTCTGCTGCTCTGTGTGTTTCTAAACAGAGTCAGATGTTGGAAAGGAGCAACTGCAATAAAACAGAAAGATGTAAAGAGGGCAGAGAAATGAAAGAGTGGGAGAGAGAGAGAGATAGAGAGAGAGAGAGAGAGAGAGAGAGAGAGAGAGAGAGAGAAAGGAAAATTACCAAAAGATGTCCTGGGAGCTCCAGGAAAGCCTGGTTTGTGGAGAAGAGGTAATCTGGACTGGGTTCTGTTGTGAAGAGCTGCCATAGGGAGGAAGACAATATTGTATTCTCACTTCAGATCATTCTGTATTGTGTGTGTGTGTGTGAGTTTGTGTGACTGTGCGTGCGTGTGTGTGTGTGTGTGCAAGATGCGTGCAACATTCTGAAACATGAAGAAACAGGTGATAGCCAAAGTGCATTTTAAAGTGCATTTTCACAATGATAATGTGTACTGAGTTACAATGGACATGAGATTGGTCAGTGACAGATTCTCAGAGGACTTACCAGGACGTGGAGGGAAGATAGCTATCATGGGCTTCTATACAAGCAGGACAAGACAAAACAGAACATTCTTTTAGTCAAACAGATTGTATTTTTTTTTTTTTTTTGGGGGTATAAGAGGATCACATTTCTGATCTCAAATCTGTTCCCACCACTCCCCGAGCATTTTTACAGTTTTAGTTGGCAGTATGTATAACAATGATATAACACCATCTGTGGTGTTAAAAGCAGGCGGTTTTGATGTTATGCAACGCACAGTGAGCCTTGTCAGGTTCTCAGTTTCAGCCATGTCTAATGTTCTCATGCACTCTGGCCCAAACGCTCACTTCCGCACACCAGATGCATGCATAGCCCCCCACACACACACACACACCCAACTGAACTGTCCATGCCTGTGAGTGTAGATGCAGGCATGTGCATACCAATGGAAATGAGAGATATACAATCCACACTAACTAACTACCCGAGGGTAATGAAGGTGGACTAAACTCGATTAAATAAAATCTCTATCTCTATTTATTTAGGTGAAATATAGATGAGTCCAGTTTCAGGAAGAATGTGTGTGTTGCCTCATTACCCTTGGGTAGTTAGTGGAATCTACACAATTTTGGTTTAGCACCACACATAAAGACTGGGAAGCGCATCCTTATTTAAGGAGTCCTTGTTTGAGGAGTCTATATGTCTATGCTTATGGTTATGTGGCCAGAGGTGAGCTTTCGGTGCCAGTGTCTGGATAAAATACTGTTGTAACATGGCTGTACATGTACATATGTGAGTGGGTGTCTGTGTCTGCTATGAATGCAATATGTTTAGGTCTGATATGTTGGAGTACTTGTTTGCACTGGTACAGCAGGGGTGTGAGATAACCTTTTATGACCTTGTATGACCCTCTATGACCTCTGTGACAGAGGGCCAACACTGGGGAACAGATGTGCTACCGACGCTCAGTATGCTTGAGTCTTCACTCTTCCAATTCTCTCTTTCTTTCCTTCCCTTTTCCCTCACGCAATATGCCTCTCTATCTCTCCCTGTCTATCTCTATCGACCCATTCCATTTCTGTGTCCCTGTCAGTGTTGTCTACACTTCTATTTAGTTTGATTATACCATGCGACCACAACTCATTCCAGTGACAGTCCATCTAGCCTTCCTTTCACCTCTTCGTTCCCCAAATAATGGGGTTCTTTGATCGTGTCACCATTATTTTCACAGGTCACTTAACGACTTTCCTCACTAAGTACTGACTACTGTTGAGTTATGTGATTCTCCTTGATGATAATTATAATAATCATGCACAGGGTAATAAAACACTGGATGCTTGGCATGCTTTTGGCCATCTTTAAGGTCGAGAGGTCAAAGCTCTAATATGACATCTTTATGGTCAGGTGAAACTCCATACATACCACGGGCTTTGCGATAACGGTCCTGCTTGGCTTGATGGGCTTCTGCATGCTTTTGTCTGGGAGAAAAGAAAAATGTAGAAACATAACAAAAATGTGTTAATGCTATCTCTGACATGTTCCGTAAATGTTTAAAAAAGGAAGAAAGAGGTACAAATAATGTGTTGCACTACACGTTTCCACCATGGGTGACCTGATTTCTTTGTAATGTACTGTAATAGGTTTTAGGCTAGCTGAAATATGATGTTTTCATGCCAGTTAACTTCAATCAGCGAGACATGAGAAAAGCTATTTGGTATGTTTTTATGAGCCAGCCTCAAATGTTATTGTTGGGAGTGACCTTGCTTTAAACCACTCCAGGCATAATAACACAAGGTTCCGAGTATTCCTAGCCTCATGGTGTTAAAGGTCAGAGTTCATAGTGGTTTCATGTGAGTTTGAAAATGTTGGAAATCAAGTGAGCTTATGTTTTTGTTGGAAACCAACCTCCCATGTTGGTGTTGTGAATGACAGGCTTGCTCCACATGCCACTGCGGTCTTCCTTGTTGGAGCGGACCCCAAACTCATAAGGGGTGTTAGGCTTCAGGTTGTCAATCACAGTGTCGCTGGTGGGGCAGGTCTGGTAGTTCCATTTGCGGTTCCTCTCTCTGTAGCGGATTGTGTAGTACCTGATTTGATTGTATCAGATAAAAATAAAAAACAAACATCAAGGTTAGGTGATATTTGAGCTATAATTTATGTACTTTCTGGTTTGAAACCTGCAAGTTTATGATATGATATGGGAAAGGTCAGTCCTTATAAGACGCTGTTAATTTTGGCAAAAAGAGCACTGAAGCTGACATTGTGTTAACAGATTGAGTTTCATACTCTGGTGTAGGTTCTCTCTCTCTCTCCTTCTCTCTCTCTCTGTCACTCTCTCACTTTCTTTTTTATTTTGTTCAGTAATGCACAAAGCAGTAGCCAGGCCATAAACAGACGGAACTGACATTAGGCATTTAATAAGAGCACAAATGGTTTGGGACACTTTTTAGGTTTCAGATTGGGTCATAATTTCCAATGACTTTTCCAAGATTCTCCCCTTTTGAAGGAAAAAGTGAAACAAATCACATGTATATATATGTGTGTGTGTGTGTGTGTGTGTGTGTGAGAGAGAGAGAGAGAGAGAGAGAGAGAGAGAGAGAGAAAGAGAGAGAGAGAGTTAGGCAGGGTGAGGGGAGAAGGGCAGAACAAATGGGAGATGTGGAAAATTGTGTCAGTGTGTCCCAATGTGTCCCATGTATCATCAGGCCTTCTCGCTTTCATTTCTCTCTCTCTCTCTCTCTCTCTCTCTCTCTCTCTCTCTCTCTCTCTCTCTCTCTCTCTCTCTCTCTCTCACTCTCTCTCTCTCACACACACACACACACACACACACACCTGCAATGGAAGCAAATCCCATCTCCCCACTTAAGTACTTTTTTCCACATGTGTGAAAGAGCACACTTGCAAAAAACTGCTGAATAGCTTTCTGTTGCACTGCTATGCAACATAAATCTGAGTTTATGCTCAAAAACAACATAAACAGCACTGCAGAGCTATTTCTCACTATGAAATACAGCAAAGGGACAGGTCACGGAACAAGGATGGCGCCCTTTCCCCCCGATTTTGCACGGGTGGAATGATCCCTAAACATGATGTTAATGTACCCATCATTCATTGTTAGGGATTTTGGGCAAGCTTATGAAAAGCGTCTGGGATAAAAGCAAAAAAAAAAAAAAACAGCGCCAAGTACTTCCAGGTGTTGGGCTGCTGTTGCTATTGCTGTTGGTGCAGAGGTGGGAAAGGTTGACTTGTCCTATCAAGTATCAGTTCTATCTGTGCACTTAACACAAGTGATTTCACTAATTATGTGATCATGACCTGGCTGAAAAGCTGTGCTTATTAGAATCAGCTAGTTTAGAGAATGGAGGTTTTCCACCTCTTTGTTGGTGTGTGTGTGTGTGTGTGTGTCTGTGTGTGTGTGTGTGTGTGTGTGTGTGTGTGTGTGTGTGTGTAGGTGTGTGTGTATGTGTGTGTGTGTGTGTGTGGTCACTCACCCATCCTCCAGGCAGTCGTTCATAATGTTGCCCTCATAGGGTGTCTTCACAAAGGTGCCCCAGGACAAAAGGACCGACGTGGGTGTCACAGAGCCGATCACCAGGTGGAGGGGCTTGTCCAGGTTCACTTTACCTGTGGAGGATAGGGAGTCAGACAGTTCACATGCTGGGCAGGTTAAGGTGGAGGGATGCTTGCATATGGGAATATGCTTACCTGTGCATTGTTTCTTGACATCGTTGGTTGGAATTGGCTGCACCGCAACCAAGTACTTGGGTTCAGCATCTGGAGAGGAGCATAGAAAAGGGCGATTGTGGAGTAAGCCTGTGCGTCATGGAAAATAAATTAATAGAATGGAAAAAGAAAATGTAAAAGGAGTGTTGTAGGAAGGATAACTAACGATGAATAAAATTAGCAATAACAATAACAAAAGCCATAAAAAGTTGGCCTGTTGGTAAGCATTAGAAAATATAGAGTGGACTTGTTTATGAAACTGGCATTACAAGCAAAGATTATATTTACAATAGGCATGGAAATATCATTTCCAAATATCACAGGATCAAGTGTGTAATGACAAAGAAGACAAAATCAAATGGCATACTAAACTAAAAAAGTACATGAAATGGAGGTTAGACATTTCTTTGCCTTGGTCTGGCTTGACTTGGCTTGATCTGGATAGCTACCCTTGGTGACTTTTTAAAAATATTTCCGAAGCATATGCTATGCATCCACCTCCCTATAATGAGCTATTATGAGGTAGTTTTGAGCTCCGACATATGTTTGACAAGCGAGGTGCAAATATAACTGGCCAGGTCAGAATGACGTAATGAAGTACCCAGCGCATTCGAACATGACTGCCACTAGAACATTCTGTAAGGATCCTAATTACCAGGCTGATGATAATCTTTTCAGTCATATATTGACTCTTGATCAACTCCTAAGTGTGGGCCTATTGTGGGCCTACTGTCACATGTCCACAGGAGCAGTTAACTATAGGGACAGGAAATGTAATCAAATGTATACCTTGTCATGTCTTGATTGATTCACTCTCACTACAACAATGGTCTCAAGTCTCATCAAAGTACTCTCAAATCAGATGACCTCCAACCATGTGATCCCAAATCAGCTGACCTCCAATCATGTGATCCATATCAATGTAACCAACCACAAACTAGGTAGCCTACCGTATTTAAGTGAGGAGCCATTCTATAGTCAGAATCTCCCACACCACTAAGGTGTGTAGTCATCATCCTCTGAGCTGGTATGTTCATTCTCTGATTGCTTCATATGGTTTCCTAAATGTTCCTTTAACCTGTTTTCGTGACTTTCACATTATTCATTTAGATGTACCTTCTATAATGTATTGGATGAATAGCTTGTGTCTGACAAATAAATTGTTATGCTTTGACCCGCATAGTTTTCTAGAGTTTCTTTAGATATCCCTCAAGTTGAAGATGGGCCAGGAGGAACGGCTAGGATTAGTCTCCAGGGCCGTGGGGGCTAAATCAGTGAAAGTGTAGGCATGCTACCAGGAGAACTGGCCATCGACATTGTACTGTGTATGGTCACTGATTTTATTAGTAGTCTGGAATTAGACAGCTAACCTTAGCACACCCTGAACCCTCTGTAGCTTCGGGTAAGGTGTTCTGTCCAGATGAGCATAGTGGTCCAGGCCAGCACTATAGCCTCTGACCGACTTTCACACTAGGATCATTACTCAAGTGAAGGCGCCCCCGAATTAATCGGCCGAGGAGGGCCTCGCACACTATTCTGGGGAAGGCATTAAATAGCTAGAAATTCTTGTAACAGCATTGTGGGTAGGCCCACATCGGCCTACTATGGATAGTAATATTACGTTGACCCAAACTTCTCCATATCTAGCGGGTCAGAATCATTAGGTTAACAGGGGTTCTATAATCAATTGTTATTTCCAACAGCGCGCGGACAGCTTCACGATTTCCTTCGACCACTCCCAGTTCCCTCATTGGTCCTGACGAGTGACGTCTTACAATTCCATGTGCCTGAACACGTCCACTGATGCCTATTTGCAAGTCTGTGGTCAGGTGACAATTCATCTATCTCTAACACTTAAAGCTGTTGGATTCTCTGGTTGTTGCGTTGTGTTTTAGTTCTAATGTCTGTATTGAAGATAGTCAATAAAGCTTGACGGCGGGATCAGGATCGGCGATTAGATGATGATTTATTGTAGATGGTAGAACAATGAATAACAGAACACAGGCTAAGTCTCAAACGGTAAAACTGTGCAGAGTCTAACAGTTGTGATTGTTATTAGAAGCGGCTGCTGAGCCTTCCGACAGAAGATGCTCCTTGGGTTGCTTCCTCGATCCGTCTCCGTGTCAAAACCTAAGACAAAGCCTGTTATACTAAAACATACAAACATCAATCATGCCAACGTGGCAGGTGCCAACCAGTGTACACAACCCGGCCCTGGCCAGATGGAGATACTAGCCCGAATAGGCAGACATGCTGTCTCCCTCGGCCCATGTTATCACTGATGTTCCTCGGATGTTCCTAAACATCGGCCTGTATGACCTTCCTGCTGGTACACAGGCCTAAGGCACAGTTATGTACAATAATATGGACTTCTCCCTGTTGTATACTATACGAAGACATTCTGGACTTTTAATGGCCCCTCTGATCAGCCTCGGTCTTGACCAGAGTTCAACAATCAACTGAACTCCAAGCTGTGTTTGGACAGAAAACATGGCGTTCCAGTTTGGGGGCAGCCATGCGCTCACCTGTGTTTGAAAAGAGCCCTCCTCCTGGCACAAAAGAGCGGCCACTTTCTTTATTTAGGGGCTTCTGCCATCATGTGTTGATACTGAGAGAAGGGGGCACTGGGCCATGGAGGCTTAGTCATCTATCTACACAGGGAGACCACCTGATACTAATTTGTCCAAATGCACACATTCTGGACTTTATTTGTTGTTGCTAGCTGTACTTTCTTCTTTTCTTTGCTCTTTTCGTTCTTTCTGCCCTCTCTTTTTCCCACCCTCTCTCTCTCTCTCTCTCTCTCTCTCGCTTTGTTTTGGACAGGCCACCACTTGAGTGATTTATAGTGTGGCATTTAGTTCTATTGCCTCTTTGGTCCGGGAGATTATGGAAAGGAATCTCGCTGACTTCAAAGTAGCAGGTTTGTAAGCCCCTCCGGAAGACCTTTGCCCATTGCTGGTCCATACAAGTTCCGCTTATGCCCTCTGTTTCCATGGAACACAGTCAACATCAAAACAAGGCTGCCATGGGCTTTGTTAGAGCACTTGGCTGTTGAGAAGGTAGATTCTGTTGTGTATGGGTTTTTTTAATCATTCTATTATTAGCTAGTAGAACACAGTACATAGCATGTTAAAAATGTGGGTACTGGATTAACTTTGAGGTTCAGCTTGTGTCAAGATTAGAATAAAAAATCAAAAGAGTTTGCTGCCACAAGCATGGCCATTACTCATAGACTAACATTAGCTTTAGGCTATTTCTCTGGTGACCCTGCCCTGACCTCCCTTGAAGGAGCATGGAGGCTGACCTCTAAAGGGGGACCAGGCCCATGGTGATGGATGGGGGAGAGGAAATGTTTTTATGGAGGTAAATAAACTTGGTGGAGTGATTAGAGTAATGTGTTGCCTTTTCACCCTAGTGTGGGTCATCCGTCCATTGAGGGGTTTTTCATTTCCTGTGTGTGTGTGTGTGTGTGTGTGTGTGTGTGTGTGTGTGTGTGTGTGCGTGCGTGCATGTGTGTGTGTGTGTGTGTGTGTGTGTGTGTGTGTGTTATATGTGTGTGCACATAAGCGGAGGCTGTGTGTTAATACTATGAGTTATATATATAAATCAAAAATGAATGACCAACGCTCACGACAATGTCACTTTTCAAATAAAGCATACATTAGTACATCTCTTGACATGAATCACTTTCACACCACATAATGTAACACCTCACTACTGTAAAATCTTAAAGAATGTATCAAAAATACTCAGTAATGGACATTATGTGTAAAACGTAGTTAGATTAGTTAGATTATTGGAGTAGTTTAGGAGGATATCACACCTATTTCTGTCTCAGTAATGGACATTATGTGTAAAATAACGTAGTTAGATTAGTTAGATAGTTAGATTAATAGAGTAGTTTAGGAGGATATCTCACCAATCTCTGTCTCGTAGGGCTCTCCATTCTCCGGTAGCTGGATGAATTGCTTGGAGAACATGCTGCTGCCATATCCCAGGATGTAGCCTTCCAGCTTGACATCGGGGTTGGGTCGCAGGAACTTCATCACAATGGTGTCGCCGGTGGCATTGATGCGGACCTTCATGTTCTGTCTTCGCACTGTGAGAGTAAAAATTAATAAATAAATAAATAAAATATTCTAAACTTTTCAATAACACTCAATAAAGTCAACCCCTAATGCTCTGTGTGTGCATATTCTACAGGCATTGGCTTTTGGGCCCATTTACAGGGCGAAAACCAGCTGCATTTTCACAGAAGTTTGATTGATGGTGTTGGATTCGTGGCTGAAGGCTGGTGAGGTGGTGGTCACGGCTTGGTGCACTTGGGAATTGGACGCTGTAAAATCTTTAGTGAAAGTGCATAAATAGCCCGGCGGCGAGGAACACACGTTTGCTCTGTTCGCACTCTTGCATGACCGGCGTAGTAGGCAGGCACAGCTGTGCATCAGTCACATCACACACACTTTTCTAAATGTCATACATCTTTTCACACAGACGCTTCCTTTCTCAGGCCAAACATTATGATCAATCAAATTTCATATGCTTTTTTGTGTGTGCTTAGCCTTATGCTTATAATAAGTTACAGCATAGCCTTGTAATAAGTTACAGTTACATTCACTGACACATATGATATAGGAGCTTTCTCTTCACTTTTTCAGTTATGTCATTCACACATAGCTACAAAATGGCAGCCATCCTAGTTCTTATAACCCCTGTACTGTATACTGGAGCTTCCCCCTCACCATCAATTTCTCATTTGTCAAGACTTTGACTGATTTAAATGAGTTTTAGAAGCCATTAAATTTCACCCTGCACTTGATCAGGCGTCTCTGCCCAATTTGAGCGTAAATAAACAGTGTCATAGAGGAGGCTTTACGCTGACAAATAATTACAAGCTTGGCAACATCTGTGTCATCAGTCACATCAGTCAAAGCCAAGGAGAAGCCACTTCGCTGATCCCAAAACCACAAAACGCTAATTAGAGTTTAATGTGACTTAACTTTCAAAAGGCCAATGTGTTGGAGACTATCACCAGTCATGGAAAATTTACACCCTCATTAACCAAAGCCTCCTCAAGGCTTTTAATCAAGAAACGTGTTAAACAAATACCTTCTCATAATAGACGAAAAAGACCGGAGACCGCCAGAGACCATTGGCTTGGCAAAAACATATAAAAGCTACTGAGTGACTTGTCAGCATCGGGGTGTTATACAACCTAACACCGGCTACTTACTCACCGGCTCCGCTGATAGCGTCTTCAATTTTTCATGCCTACAGTTTTGCCTCATGTCACCCCTAATTATGAAGCATGGTAAGTGATATTATTATTTTACATATTTCTCGCCTTCATAAATGAAACACCTGTGCTTTTTCACAAAGGCTCCTTACATTTGTCATGCCTACAGTTATGGCTATATGGTCTTTTGGGCCCCCACCATCAACTTCAAGGTAACGCTGCATGCCTGGAAGGCTTGGGTAAGGGTTAGGGTTAGGATTGAAGTGGACGGTGGGGGCCCATAAGACAGTTTTGTCTCATGTCAGCCCTAATTATGAAGCATGGTAAGTGATGTTATTCTTTTACATATTTCTCATCTTCCTAAATGAAACACCTGTGCTTTTTCATAAAGGCCATGCGTCACTGAAAAATGCCTTTGCCTTAAAGTGAAACTTCCTTTCTTACCTGGCTGTCGGAGCTTGTTACTGAGGCCCCCTGTTAAATAATTTATGGTGAAGGATGTTTTCCGTTACTGGGGACTTTATAGCCTCAGATCCAACAAGAGTTGTAAAAGTCCCCGGGGACTAACAAGGCTTTTACTCTGAGGCTTCAGGTGGACTGGACCACAGTTTGACCTCTGTGGTTTAGAGAAAGAAAAAAAAACCAGGAAGCTAGCAACTGGTGGTTGTCCTCCAGAATGAACAGTACATCGCCATTGGGTTTAAAGTTTATTGGTTTCTGCTAAATGCCATGACATTGGCATTGGCGTGGGCATTGAAGCTGGCATAGGCTTTGCCATTA
>NC_063211.1:18920383-19020383 GCF_017589495.1 Alosa alosa | reverse complement strand
CCAGAGCCAGGTCACATTCATCTCCATCTGACTGTGTGGCTTCCCTCGGGTCTTCTCACATAAGGTTAAGGTGATTTGTCTCAGGACGGTGAGATTTGCACCGATTAGAGCTGATGCATCTGTGCATGCACTTGTGGGTACAGGCCTAAGGATATCTAAAGCGCCTTGACAAGACTATGTGCTTTACATATTCAAAAGCCTGAGACTGCAGCAAACAAGACCAGGCACTTTATCCTAAAGCCTAAGGCCTGAGCCTGAATTGCATTGAGCTGAATTGAAATGCGTTGAACTGAATTGAATGGATGACCTACAGTCAACTGAGGGAAGGCCTAAGAGAAGACTGACTCATTTCTCAGCCTAAGTGAGGTTTTGACCCAAATACAGGCATGTTTACGAACACTGTTTTGGAAAAAAGGAGGTTCCAACAGCCGACTTCCACCACAGGAGGCTCGCTGGGCCTGTACCTCTGTGCTTGAGTGATGATGATATTTGAATAAATCAGAGTAGCGTGGCATGCAGTGCAGCTGTTCCCCATCTCGGCACTCCTGTTAAAAACGTGGACGAGCCTCTTAATGGCCCAGCAAGGCAGGCAAGCGGACCTGCATCCCCTCCAGGAGCGATCTCAGGCTCTGCACCTGGACAGCCCAGAGACCAGCGCTGGCCCAGAAGCGAGATTGATCCTCGTCAACACCACCACCACTTCACCCACCATTCCTCCACCCTCCTCTCCTTCTTGTTCTCTTATTGTTGATGTTCTGGTAACTGGAGGGTTAGAGGTTGTGGTGGAAGATAATGGGAGGCTGGAAGGAAGCGAGAGAGAGATAGAGATAGAGAGAGAGACAGAGAGAGAGAACTGAAGCAGTGGGCTAATGTAGGTCACGTAAGATTGTTTCTTCTTCTGGTTGCGCCATCAGTGATCACTCACTCATCAATCCCCCACCTCTGTCACTTCATTTTTCCCCATCTCTCTCTCTCTCTCTCTCTCTCTCTCTCTCTTTCTTCTGTTTTTTTTTCTCGACTGCTGTAAATGCACTGGACATCACGCACACTTGTAAATGTCAGGTGGCTTTAAAATACCACATGTTCAAGGCCTGAGTGGCCTCCATCCTGGCAACCCCAACGCTCCCCCTGAGACTGCTACTCTGAGGCATGGGTCGTTTCTGGGGGCCCAAATGATGGAGAGGGGCAGGGAGGGGGAGGTCTTCTCCCTGGCTTATCACCTGGAGTACAATTGGATCCATGGACATACAACACGCAAGTCTCGTGCAGCACATATGTTTCCTCTCTCACTCTCATCCTTTATCGTTCTCCCCGTGTCTCCCTCTCTCATCTTTTCTTCTTGGTTTTCCCCCATCTCCCCCTCTCTTAAATATTCTCCATTTCTACCCCTGCATGTATTTAATGACTTTGCAATTCACTCACTCTTTACCTTCACTCCTCCAATCTCTAACTCTCTCCCTCATTCACTTGAGCTTGATGATCTTTGCCCCCTGGAAGGTCCAAGATATTTGGCCGTCCAAGGTGATGGCCATCAACAAGTGGATTTATGAACTTCTGCGTAGTGATTCTCAAGATGGATTACGCACAAGTCAAGTGGAAATATGGCCCATGAACCGCCGCCCCCACCATCACATAAAAAGAAAAAATCATGAAAAATACCTAAAAAATATCAAATTAGAAAATCTGGGCTTTTGTGTCAGCAGGTTTAGAGATTTGGAAAATGTTTGCAGATGCAATCCATATGGACGGGTCCGACTCCTCAGTGATGCACAAAGTCAGTTTTCCCCCAGTCGGATCGGCCCACACTTGGAGACAGTGCAGATTTTCCATCCCCCTATAAAATGGCTCTCACTCATTTGCGGAGGTGGCCTGCAATGAAACTATTATGTGCCTTGATTTTCTTTTTTGTACTTGTTTTTGGGAGGCACACAAAACATTTATAGTGCACACTGAATCTTTCAGCACAAACACGAGTAACTTTGTCACAGTGGAACTGCTCTTCTGCACTTCTGCACTGTAAGTCAGAATTCATGTGCATGTCATGTTAGTAATATACCAACTTTTTAAAGGAAGTTGTTGTTTTTTACACCACTGATTCAGTTTCAACAGGCCTCAAATCAAGGCTGTAGCCATGGAGTCAAACTTATTTGTTCAGTTTGTAGTACCTACAGTAGTAGTTAAGAACTACCCTGGTTCAACTTAAAATGATTCTGATCAAATGCTACAGGAGATGAAAGACAGAGGGAGAAGGCATTGCATAATTTCACAATTTTTGTAATTTCGTAATTCTTGTAATTTTTGTGATTTCGTAATTTTTAAATTTTTTGTAATTTCGTAATTGTTATTTCATGCTTCCATTGGATTCTATGACTATCACAATACAGTAAGCCATTGCTCAAGAGAGGATGACTGTGCAAGGCAAGCCAGTGTTTTCCAGGCAATTGTCTGAATACAGGTTTCTTCACTTAACTGAAATCATCTTACCTCTGCAGTCTCTTTCTCTGTTATTTAACCATTTAGCAAGGCAATTTCCAGTTTGTGATTACAAGTGATTGTTTTAGACAACAGTGAGTAATACCATTGTAGCATAACAATTTATGTCTTGGGGGGGGGCATGTACCCCTCAAAGTATATTATGTTTACGACCTTGCCTCAAATGCCCTGAAATGTATGAATTTATGAACTGAGTGACAATCTATGATCAAGACTGCTTTATTAGTGTTTATCTTGGAGGGAGACCTGAGGGAAGAGGCATGGATTGATGGCCTTCTTGGTCTTTTTCCCTTGCAGCCATTTTCACACATCGTCCAAAACCAAACACCCCCGGCGGGGCCCAGCGCAGATCTCCTGACACCACCCTGGCGACCGTGATGTATGGAATCCGAGCTCAAATATTTACACCCTCCTCATCAGTGGCGTGATGCCTCACGGGCCGCACCATTGAGCTCAGATGGGGTGCAACGTGTGATCCATTGCCAGTTCAATGTGCCCACAGAGACAGTAGCCTGCCCCCTGCAGCCATAAATCTAACCCCTTAACAAAGCTCCCAAAAAAAGCTTCCTGTGTTTCGGCCGGAGGAGAGGAGCCCTCTCTGCGCTAGAGATTCCCTTGCTGCTGTTTTCTTCTTTTTTAAACGAGAGGAACATGAGATGGGCGCAGCGCTCTGCTCAGGATGACCAAGTGCATTCACCCATGACTGGCACAGCACAGACCCGACTCAGTTTGAGGAGGGGGGCTGCCTGAAGATGTGAAAGTATTGTATATGGTTTGTGTGTGTGTGTGTGTCTTAAGGGTACAACATTGTTGTCTTAAATTGCCAATAAATCAGACATGTTTTTTTTTTTTAAAAACACCCTCTCACATCTAAGACAAGTCACAGATTTTGTAGTCACAGACTGTTTTCAAGAGTGCAACTCGATTTCTTTTGAAACTTTTTCCCAATGTGCACCAGATATCAACAGAAACTCAATGGTGCTGGAGAGAGCTCACTTATTGGTTTTTTTATTGTTCTCGTCAGTATTTGTATGAGTCAAGAGTAAAGACTTACGATAACATTAAATACATTTGATATTATTGTAATGTCAAGATGAGGAATGGACTCTTTAAACAGCTCAGATTACCACACTAGACAATTAGGATTGTGGGAGTGCGCCACAACTTCAGTAAAACTGCAACCGTGAAATCGCTTGGAACGTTGTTTGGTGTAAGGCCAACATTGGGGTCCGACATTGTTTGTTTGTCTGAATGTCATTGTGCCTGTGTGAGTGTATGTGTGTGTGTGCACAGTATGTCCCTAAACCTATGTACAGCCTCACACTCCAGGACACTGCATGTTTTTGCGAGTTAAGTGATATTTCAGCTGCGTTATGTCAGCCTTTCCTAATGGTCGGTGACGAACGGACAACTAAAACCCTCTGATAGCCGCAGTTAATTCAAAATAACACCATATTTCAAACCAAGTTCCCATACATGGGAAAGACATTAATGTCCCCTAGTAGTTTTAACAAGTTTCGGACCAACAAAGACACATATTCTGATATTTGTGGTTACGTAAGGCCTTGGATCGTCTACTTCTTCTTCCAACAACACAAAAAAGACATTGATGGCAGCACTAGTTGCTCTACAAAATGATAAAGTGCTGACACTGGGGTTGAGCGAAACTTAAGCACACTTTTCTCTTGCCAAGCATTCCTTGACAAATCACTGTGGGTAGATAAGAAAGAAAACATGGATGACAGCAAATGAGGACACTGTGCGTTATGGCTTTCGTCGAGAAGTGGATTTTTGCCTTCTCATACTTTCCTGCACACTGCTCCAAGCCTACATGATAGCTTTTTGTGTAATGGGGCTATGAATTACCTAAGGACACTTCAGAGTGAGAATTAGGAACATATTATAACACACAATCATCTCCCTGGCACAGTTTGAGAGAGACAGTGGGCTTTCCTTTGCTGGTTCTTTTACAGATATCTATGCAGAAGGTCTTTACATTTTTGAAATAACAACAATGAAGACTGATTATGGTGTGTGTGATTATGGTGTGTGTGTGTGTGTGTGTCTGATTGTGTGTATGTGTGTGAGTGTGTGTGTGTGTTTGTGTCAGTGTGTGTCTGCGTGACAGTGAGAGATGTATGTGGGTGCTCCCTTTGATAAATGTCACTCCAAAAACAAAGCACCTCAAAGTGCCTCACAGCAACGTGTACCCACAAGACTCAGACAGAGTATCCACACTGACCACATACCACAGAGGCTTCCCAGAAGTGCAGCAGGACATCCCGGTACACTGGCCTGCTGACCCCACATGAAGCTCCAGACAGGAAAAAGCCTAAAAAATGACTAATATATGTCAATTTTGCACGGTTGTGTCTGCGTCACCTCTGAAATTTCTACAGGAATCTTTATGGCAACTCTGTCCTACTAAAAAAAGGAGGTCAAGAACAGGACTCGTAATCTCAAAATATTTTTTCCGCTCAATTTTTTTCCTAACAAAGATGACACACTGGGCTCTGATTTGGTGCGCATATCTGTGTAGTGTTTGAAAGTACACTGGCTCATGAGACACCAGATCTAATGGCCACTGAGTTAACCACTCAAGTAAGGGTCTGCCAGGTCGACGAGTTGCTTCCGAGAAGACTGAACAAACTTGTTCACCGACTATGGAAAGTGAATCTAACCACCACATTTGGGCACATTCATTGGGTAGGTTTGGTAAAAACAGATGATACTGACAGGAAATTTTTCTTTCTTTTTTCATTTTCTTTTTTGTTTTTAAAATATGATGGTGTTTTCTTGTGGTTTCATGCAAAATAAATACTCACGAAACAGGATATAGTCTGTACATTGTATTCGACAGGAACGTTTATTATTAGAGTGGGTACAGTCTGAGAAGACTGTTGGCGGTGTTGATGATGCTGAAGTGTGATGCTGAATGGACAGGTGCATTGGAGCCCCACTTAAATTCCTCAGAGAGACCGGCAGAGACTGATCCGTGTTTGTTTTTGCTGCAGTCACGTCCAGAACTCGTGTTCACTCCGCTCTGAGATAGAGACCTCAGACATCGGTGATTAGTCCAAATAAACGTGACGATGGAAAAATAATCCGCAAATGTTTTTAGCTTTAAAAAGAGCCGATAGAGCACTAGTTGGTAGGACTGTGGCCTTGAGCCATACCAGGAATGGAATGGACTGGCAGCCCAGTTTTGTGGGTGCGAAGTAACAATTTAAAACACCTGGTCATGTTCCCCCAGTCAAAACAAACATGTTTTTGTCTTGCTTTTCTCAGTGAACCATTTGGTGATAACTTGTGGTTCTGTTGCAGGACTAGACCAGGTGTAATGTCATCTTAATTATGTTCATTGTTACATTTAGAGTTATTCATTTGGCAGATGCTTTTATCCAAAGTATCCAAAGTTACAGCAATAGAATAACATTTAAGCTACAGTGCAGAGGAGACCTTAGCTAGGAATTACCACTGCATCTGTCATATGTACTAGTACTAGTCATTGTTTACAGCACTTGTTTTTGTTTGTTGAAGGGGACTGAGCAGCCACAAGTGAGACTCAAAATAAAAGGGAAATCTGAGATTGAGCATCTGCTTTGCAAAGGGGCTGAGGCCTTCTATGGCCGCCTGAGGTGGGAAACTGCTGTTAGAAGAGGGAAAAACTGTTAAAATTTACTGACAACTGATCTCCATGCAGCAATTACAGGTCTATGCTCTGAATGGACACTCAAATGCAGAATGCAGATGTGGTACTCGGTGGTGTTTACTGTGTGTGTGTATGTGTGTGTGTGTGTGTGTGTGCGTGTGTGCGTGTATGTGCATGTGCGTGTTTGAGTGTGTACACGCGTGCATGCACACGTGAGTGTGTGTCGGCGTGCTGTACCAATGCTTCACTTAGCAGATCATATCCACAGAGGGTTTTTACATAGCTACGTTCAGGCAAGGCTGAAGTCCACATGTTCATCTTGAGACAATCTCTGTGTCATTAAATCCAACAGACTGGAGATGGGGATGGTTTCTGGTGAGACGACGTATTACCACATGACAGACATAAAGCCGGAGCGCGATCGTCCTGCGTCCTGCCATCCTGCCTTTCAGAACGATAGCAAAGAGCATGCGACCATAACTGCATGGGCAGGCTATTACATAAGGACGTGTTTTTCTTCAATTCAACCTCAAGGCCGACTGGAATAACTTAAAGAATCTCGCTGGCCTTGGCCTCTTGAGCAGGAAATTGGAGACAGTCAGCGAATGTGTTCACCTAAAGAGTAAACAGCTTGTTTAAGAGAAGTTCAAGCTATTTTTGGTGCTGTAAGAGAGGGACCCAATCGTGCAGCCTTGCCTTAACAGGTCAGGAGCGTAGGTGCGCTGTGCATTGGACTAACCAGTGCAATTAAACTGATGCAAAGCATGACAGGTCCCATATTAAAGGTATGTCCGTTACGTAACGCTGGCTCTCCAAGCAAAGGAAAATCATTGTGTTTTAAGGCATTGGCCTCCCAAGCGCCTTATTTCAATGGCACAGCCAGGGGAGAGAGGATATGATTACATAACGAAGTATGGCTTGGTTAACACCCGCTGACAGAATTCTGACAAAGGCCCAGTGAGTCTTAAGCTGGTTTGTGTGCAGCGGAGAAGAGGAGGGGGCTCTGCTCTGTGTGAGCGGGCTGCTTGTTTTTGATCGTTACTGTATTCCCACGTTAAATGACTGCTGCCAGGGGGAGATACTTTCCAGTCCCTGTAAGACCCTTCGAAATATCCCATGATGGCACCTGTTTGAGCCATGGGCCAGTTCCACGGTGTAAGCACACAAACAGATAGACAGACACACACACACACACAAACACACACACACACACACACACACACACACACACACACACACACACAGAGACACACATAGACACACACACACACACACACACACACACACACACACACACACACACAGAAACAAAGTCACACACACTCTGTTTGCATTCAATTTTACTATGATAGCTCAGCTGCTGGTACAGTACATGTTATTTATCTTTCTGTGAGAGAGACATCTCTGAGGTGAACAGTTTAGTCTGAACATTGGTCAGGGCCACCTGTCTGGCTTTGTTTTGGCCACCAATTGTATTTGACTGTATTTGACTGTATTTTGACGGAGTGTGTGCTCCTATGAGGCCATACATCATCTTAAGCTAAAGGAGTGTGTGTGGGCCCAGGAGATGGTGCCATCTGCGGACCATATGCCCGCTCCAGACAGCGTACTGTAGCTATGGGCAGGATACATCCACTGGAGAGCATCCAACGGTGCCGAGGCAATAACATCATTAACGTCACAGCTCACAGTGGTACATCACAGCCCCAAGACAGTTGGATTGTGTATGGCAACACCCAATGTCTTCCAGACATGCATTTGCAATATGAATATCAGTGGGATCCTTTCAGCGTCAGTGTATCAGTGAACCACAATGCCCCTGGATTGTTTAGAAATTATAATGTTTTCTCTGATCCCACATTGAATATATATGAGGGGGTTTGATTAAGGTGGTTTATTCTCATTTATTGAAGCCTTTCATGAGCATTTATGATGTGTGAGTAAAGCACATCACTGAGCAAAAGCAAGCGTGGTGTTTTTTGAGACGTAATTGGCCAGGGTCTATAGAGCCATATCTCACGGCTTGTTTCACATTAATCCACATGGGACGTCTAAAGCTAAGAACTCCAATAAGCTCACAGTGCTGGACGGTGCTCAGAGGCAGGAATTTCGAATCAGACTAAATCATCCAAAGTCAACTTCATTAGCCAAACAAAATGAAAATGAATGGTCTCCAGGACCAAATCAAGCATGTGACTTATGACGCATTAATCCCCAAAATAAAGTGTTTTACCTTATGCCGTCTCCATGGTGACATATCCATTTCATCTATTCGGGAAAATGACTAGTGAAAAACATCGGCCTGGGGGGAGGTTTGCGTACATTTCTCAATTCTAGAAGTCTAGAAGGGGACATCCCAAAATAAATATGGGGTCTCACAAAACGCCCAGGCTGTGTGAGGGGGCCCCCTGCTCACCCACGGAATGCTTATGAAAACAGATGTGTTTCTTTTGATGAACAGATAGCTGAAAGGACCGTTTCCCCTCGAGGCAAACTTTGCATCCCAGTAAAACCAACACTAAAAAGTATACAACTTTTCAGAGTTCCTGTTGTGTAACCCAGCCAGGAGCCAAACGTGTCCCCCTCGTTGGTACAAGTCACTCTGAGCGGGGGGGAGAGAGAGTAAATTATTGAACAATAATGACCACAAGTCTTAGTAACTTGGGAATGAGATCTTATAGCCCACAGTGAAATCTCCAATGGGCCTCCCAGGGTTGTGCAGTGACATTGGGTTTACTAGTCATATGGGTTTTAATTTTTCTTACTGCAATTTTCAGCTGAATTGGGAATGGTTACACCAGGGAAGATAAACATACATAAAGTACAATCTTAGGATAAACTAAAACCAAGTCAGTGAAAGGTCAATCCGTGCCTTTAACACAGCCTTTGCATGCCAAATCAGTAATTTGTTTGATGTTGCTGATTGGTGCTGATACAGCGAGGAGGCATAATCACTTTTCTCTTATTTCTACTATTAGTGACGGACGCACCATGTAGTTTTGGTTTAGCTCTGACATGTTATACAAAGGTTCACAGAGGCGCGTGGGGATTTGTATGGTTTCTCAAAGCAAACTCGGAAAACATTACTGCCACTCTCAAACAATATGGTAAACCGCAAGCTACAACATTACAAAATGGCCTTGGCCAACACAAACAGGGTTCTAATGGAGACAAATCAAAGGGAGGCTTCCTAAGGTGTCCTATTACTCAGATATTTCCCCTGTCGACCTGCTGTTATGTTATGTTTTTAGACAGCTGATATTTCCTGAGGCCCGTGAGAATTTGGTTTTCCTTGTGGTATTTATTCACTTGATTCAGGTTTTAACAGCTATGGTCCTGGTTGAGAATGGTGACAGCTGCATATAAAGACTCTCCCTTCTCTCCGAAAACAGAGTGCATTACCTACCCACAAAAATTCCACGAGAGCAACACAATACAGAACACCTGCAAGTTTTTTGGCTATTGATCAAGTGACGGCCAGAGTGGGCGAGCACACAGAGTTCTGTCTGAGAGACAGAAGTGTCGGGGCATAGGGCCTATTAGCCTATTAGGGCCTATTAGTTACAGAAGACCTCTTGTGTTGAGGACAGTCTCCCATTTGTTGCTGATCAAAGGGGTTCCCAGGGGCAAAGCTAGCAGTCTCGCCAGGGGCTGTCAGGGGGGAAGGCTTTCTGGAGGACATCCACACGAGAAGAGGGTGTCCACGTCACGCTCGCAAACGCCGTCACATGTTTAGCTTTGGTGCTGGCACCAGGGGACGACTGGCCCAAGCTGGACTGAGATGCCAAATGTGGTGTGCCAACGGGTGCCCTCCTCTACCCCCACCACCCCCCTCCATTCGTCCGCCTCTTCCCTTCTCCTCTGCAGCCTTGGGCCCTTTCCTCTCTCTTTCCCTCCGCGTCTTTTATTCCTCCTTGACAGGGCCGATGTGCAGCCAGGACAGACGGATTTTTACGGTCAGCAGCCGCTCGGCGGACCTGGCGGGTCCTCGCCTCCCGTTTTATAGCGAGGCCTGCAGGAACCATTATGGCCGCCTGTCCGGGCTTGGAACAATCCCAGGGCTAGTGTTCTGTGGCCCAGGGGCTGTTATGCAATGGCCGTAGTTCAATACTCCCCAAATATACATGCGTAGATTTGTGTGTGTATGTGTGTGTGTGTGTGTGTGTGTCTGATTACTCATTTACTACAGATGCATGCCTTTGATCATTTGAACACATATCAGATTGTCTCAGATCTTTGTGGTTTGTCAGTTGCATTGGCTCCATGTGTCTGCTGGTGCTGATGGGGCGATTGGAGCAAGAGACGGGGCGAAGTAATTGACAGCTAAATTAAGCTGAACTGAAATGCTTCAGAAACTCTGGAACATTGTCTTTCCCCTGCCAGGGTGGAGACGAGACAAAACATGGTTCCGTGATCATATCATCAATCGAACGCACAGTCGCACGATTAGCTCATCACGGCACTCCTCTGCCTGCTCGCACACACTGAAGTCATACAGCAAGCATGCGGGGACACCGCTAGTTACGCTAGCTTTGCAGATCCAGTTTCTCATGAGTTCATTTTCTTGAATCCCGCGAGAGATTCTGGCGCCAAGAGAACAAGAGTGAGAAAAAAATGATGGAAATGATGGTTGGGCAACGATACAGCCAGGAAAAGCCTTGATTCTATAGTCTGTCATACAGTTTATGTCGAATTCAGGCATCATCATAATCCAATATTACATAACCCCACTAGTGCTAAAGGAGTATATGACGCTTTGGTTTCCATGGCAAAGGCCTCCACAAATAAAAGCTGCTAATTTTCGCTGGTTGTGGAAAATGAGGAAACACCTGACAATCTCCTCTCCGATCAACACCAGCGCAAAGATGTTTTCGCATAAGCCCATGGACTGATCTCTCAGATAATATTCAGATAATAGAAGAAAAAGAAAACAATTTGAGTAACATATTGGCCTTGCACTGACACAGAATTATGTAATCTCATTGAAAAACCTTGTAGCTCATGCGGCAACCCCTAGAGAGCCCTGGCAGAGACCCGGAAACCACAAGTATCAGGTTTGTCATTTACGGTGGGCTAAGAAGCGTTGAGCGCGCAGGTCGTAGATACAGACGTGATGAATGGCCCCCATAAAATAAAGCCACTAAACAGCGTGGGCCTAAGTCTCGCTGAAATGTTTGGATGAACGTTGTTTTATTGAGTCTTCCATGTTCCAAGGACTGTTGTGACGGTCGGTTAAAGAGCAAGGCTTGCCAAAGCACACAAGCTCAGCAGACATGCTTGTGTAGGGTGCCTGTGTGTACAAAACTGGGTGTTCATGCATTACTTATATCAGATAGCAGATCAGGTCTCATTTGCAAGAGCACTCAATGCATTAGATAACACTTTACAGAGCATGAAGAAATGTACTATACTGAATGATGTTATGTTGCCCCTCACAATATGTGTTATTTTAAATATTCGGCAACACTTTACTTGACAGTATCGACATAAGAGTGACATGACACTGTCATGAACACATGACACTCTCATGACACATGAACCCTAGCCCTAACCCTAACCTCTAACTCTAATCCAAACCCTAACTTGTTATGACAAAAACCGAATGACACTTAATGACAGAAGCGTTATGTCATAAACATTTATGACTTGTTTATGACACGTTCATGACAGTGTCATGTCACTCTTATGTCGAAGTAAAGTACATTGATTGCCCCAACATTGATTGGAGCCAAACCACTCGTGGATTAGTGTTCCTTTTAGCTAAAAAAATAGAGGTAGAGAATCTGATTCCTTAAAATAGGATTCCTATCCATTTTGACAATGTTAGATTGCAATCAATCTGAGTGAGAAATTGTTCACAGAGGAAATGCAGCTATTTGCAGGGTTGAACTTGCTGGACCTCGCATAGCCAACAATCAATGGAGTGTGACTGCCTTTTCCTGAGTCGTTTGTTCTGCAGCTGCACGCTTATCCTGGGGTGTTTCTGTTTTCCATGGAGAATTTGCGTTTAGCCTCCAAAAAGGCAGTGGCTGTCACAACAGTTTGTAAACAGTCTTGCTCACATGGAAAGCAATGGGAGCATTCACCAAGTGGGAAAGGGGAAAGCAAAAAGGGGAGAGGTAGAATCAGAGAAAGAGAGATGGAGGAGAGAGAGAAAGAGAGAGAGAGAGAGAGAGAGAGAGAAATGGGTGGGGTGGAGAAAGACAAGTTGCCTCTTTCACCATGTCTCCTTTTGTCTATGGAGGGACCCAAGGAGAGGTGAGTGGCACCACGTGCTGTGAAAGAAAACTGAGAAGGAGAAGAAAGGGGAAAAAACAGACAATTTGCCATGTTTTTCTCGAAACACTCACGTCAGAATGGGAAAACACCAACCATCAATAAAAACAACGGCAGTGTAGGACGCTTGGTGAGGCATGTTCTTCGCGGTGAGCCCCTCACACACAGGAAATAAGTCACAGTTGGCCCCGGACCCGATCTTGCATTAGCCATTTCCTGCTCCGCGTCTACTCCCTAATCCCAAGATCCTTTGCTTTTCCTACAGTTTGTGGTTAAGCCTTTCATATGGACGCTATGCTTATGGTCATTAGGACTTACCAAGCAGTCATATAGAGTTTCAGGCAAATATATTACCCCAGTTCCTTGAAGAACTGGTGTGTCGGCCAGGAATGACTGGACAGCATTTGCACAGTAAATGTGTTGTTTTCAGGGTCAGGAGCTGAGATCAGGCTCCCCCGTAAATTACTGATTTCTCTGCAAATGTGCCGCACTATGTTATTTGCAGTGTTGGGCAAGTTACTGAAAAGTAGTAATTAGTTACAGTTACTAGTTACTTCTTTCAAAAGTAATTGAATTACCTTACCAATTACTGTATATCAAAAGTAATTAGTTACTAGAGAAAGTAACTTTTGAGTTACTTTTAAGTCTGCTTTTAAAATGTCAATATGAACAGTACTGAACAGTCACACACACAATAAACCTAATTTTTAGACCTATTTATTGTAGTTTCAACGGGCCTTCAAATCAATAGCCTTGTGCATGAGTTGTCAAACTTTTTCCGACCCCAAAACATTCTACAATGCATGAAGGCCTCCCTGACCTTGTTTTGCGCTAACCTCACCATCTAGGTGGTTTGATAGATATGTACAGTACACTGCCTACTGCTTGCCTTCTACTACTACTACTACTACTACTACTACTAGTATGCATGGTGGTGCACTGACACTGAATTCTGCAATATAGTTATTATTATCATTATTATTGCAATCCTTCTGTAGGCTGCATGGAATGAGTTCAATGGGATGTAATGTGAAACAATGTTAAATGGCCTATTTTCAAAGCAGTTATTGTCTGCTCACACACACATACAACCTAGGTTATCCTCATCCTGCTTTGAACACAGTTGTATTATATAGCATTTTAAGCACCACCGGTTTGGGAAAAGCCTGCGCTGCACAAGTGCTGACCTACCAAAATAAGTTCTAATGCGCATCCGAGGGTTTGGGGTTGTCGCACACTATGCAGAAGGTTACTCTTCAGCTGATAAGGTGTTCCAGAGAGAAGTTGCATGTTCCGTCGCAGACAAATGAATCCATAACACCATGGACGTCAATTCCGATGTAAACATACTGTGCAAATAACTCAAGTTGCTGTAGTACGTACGGTAGGCTATTTGGAGGTTTCTTTATCTGGTAAGTGAAATCTGCATTTTCCTCTCGAGTTAAACGTGTGCTTGCTTGTGCCAAGGCTATATATAGGCTACTGTATGTAGGCCTATTGGTGTTGTGGCGTAGCCTGGTCGTTACCATCCTACGTACTTCCGGCCAAAATTTGTAGTCTGGCCCAACCCACATTATACAGCTCGCGTGTAGCCAAGCCATTCAGTGAACAGTTAAGTGATGACGCGGAACTTGCCTGCCGAATTGCTTGTAGTCCAGCGAAGCTTGTAGTTCAACAGCATAGCAACAATGGTGACGGAGGAAGAGACGCTAGAAGCTATCCGCGAAGTTGTCTCAACTCTCGAGGGCATCACGCAATTAAAGCAGGAACAAGAGGCTTGTCTTGTCAATTTAATAAATGGCAAGGACGTCGTATAACTCTCCTTCCAACTGGCTTTGGGAAAATCAGATGGTGATAACTAAACCTAAACGCACAAGTGTACTACATCACTACTTATCATGTTTTCAAATAAACGTTTGCTGCTCGTTATTCTCCCCCCTACTCTCAAATTACCTTTACAAAATCAATGCGGCATAGGCCTCCTTAAGGAATGGAATGTTAGCTAGCCTACTAGCTAGCCTACCGTAAGCTAGCCGGTTACCGAGCGAGCTCAAGGCAAGGCTGCTGTGATTGTGCTTGACTGGGACTAGTGGTTACCGAGCTGGGCTCAAGGTAAACCGCTCCGTGTTTGTGTTTGACAGAGGCTAGCCTGTGGCCGAGCTGAGATCCAGGCGAGGCTACCGTGCTTGTGGACAGTAACGTGTGGCTCAAGGTGAGGCTGCGTTGTTTTATGCCGAACAACTGTTAGTTTAACTGAGCAAGCTCCAGGTTAAATAACACGTAAGTCGTCAGTACAATCCAACTTATCCGAGAGTGTAGTCTGAACAGCCCGTGGAGGACGAAGTAAGCTCCGTAGCTCCGACGAAGTCACCGGGCTGCGTAGAACAACAATCGTCTGATAAGCGGCGAGAAGACATAAGAGGAAAACTGGCGAGTGACAAGAGCTGATATAATCTCGGTGACGTGACGCTTTTGGTATACAGCTCTCGGTCTGTGGCTGGCGCAAGTTAGAGATATATCCACTACGGAGAGACTGCCCTTGCGATCAGGTAGCCTACATACTAGCGGTCTGTTTACTACTGAGAGCAGAAGTGGTAAGCGTAAGAGCCTGAACTCCGGCACACAGCATACGTCATTACCAAACATTGCTGATTGGTTAAGGGAACTCCAATGATTTTAAACCTCAAAATAAGCATCCGCCCATTACGGAGACAGATTATTATTACATTGTTCCAGACTGTATGACTAAGAGAAACGTAGTCAAAGGCGATAAGGACCAGGCTAGTTGTGGCATGGCTATGTTGTAAGAATGAGAAATTGATATAACGAGGCTTTTGCGCAATAGGCGAAAAAGAGCAGAGATAAACAACAATGTGCTTTTACTGTAGTGGAGCTTACGAGATGGAAACGAAAGGGAAAAGGCTCATTTAAATTGTAGCCTAATGCACTCTTGTGTGTTTTAGCATAAATCCGAAATAAGGAGGACTGTGAGGAGGCTCCTATTAACTGTAAAGAATGCATCTGCAATCTAAACATGAAACACAATCGCTGGAAACACAGCTAAGGTCAGGAGACGTTACAGTAGATCAGAAGCAGCAAATGTGCATCTGTCATCTTGTCTGCAGTCGTTCATTCAAGATCAACAGAGTAACAAGTAACGAACTCATTTAAATTTCAGTAATTGTAATTGCGTTACTTGATTTACAAAAATACTTCGTTACATGCTCGTTACCACTAAAAGTAGTGGAATTACAATAACGCGTTACTTTGTAACGCATTACTCCCAACACTGGTTATTTGTAGAAACAAAAAAGGAGTGAAAGAAAAAAAAACAGTTCTAATTTCTGATACTGCTGACAAGCACAAAGGCCTTAGAGTAGAAGACACAAACACATGGAATTGGATTATACTATTGTGCATGACTGGGGATCTGTACCCAAATTCTCTGTTGTTTGCATTTTTGGTGTGGTGCTGGTCCAACAGGCCTGATTCCACGGTGGAATGATCCAACTGGCCTGGACCCCAGTGAAGGATCTGAGTCAAGTAGAGAAGAGAGAAATGCCATGGGTTACTGGAAATGTTTATGATGAGATTACTAAGATCTCAGAGTTTTAAAACAAGTATTCAAATAGGCGAAGCAAGTTCAAGAGGTTTCCAACTTTGAACTCTCACCCCATTAAAAATAATCCTGAAGAGGTTTGAAAACAGGTTTTCAAAATAGGAGAAAAGTCAAATGAAAAGTGAAAAAGATGTTTTCCCCATTTGAACTTCACCCCTACAATGGCAAAGAGCCATAACACAAGGTATAGTAGTTTACAGTGTATGCTTTTGGGTACAGTATATGTGTTTACTATTTCCAGGGCTGCCTTTGTGTTGCTATCCACACATATTTCACAACGAAGTAGGCACTTGAAATGGGTTCCAGAAATGGCCCTGCAGCCAAGACCCAATCGGCCAAACTCTGTGTTATTTATGGGCTATCAACCGGTCAACACGGACATGTTTCCAGCAATATCACAAGATGCCTTGTCACTAGGCACCCCATTTAGCAGCTTACAGTATTTCTATCAGTCTTGAGCTTCATGCAGTGAGGACAGGTGGGCCAGACAGAGATGGCCAAATGTGGAAGAACAGTCTGGGAGCAGTCTGCTCTGTATGTGGTGCCACAGAAATGTACAGTCTAAATAGTCGGTTTCTTTTTTCTCTCTCTCTTTTTTTTGCTCTGTGCTGGCTCCAGGCGCCTTCTAAAGAGGATGATGACAAAAAAACGTGATCAGAACAAAACAAAAAAAGATTTTTCGAAAGGATGATGGTAAAGCAGCTCCCAAAAACATTCAGTGGAATCGTGCTGGGTAACCGAAATAGCCATGCCCTGTGGTGCTTTCTCGACTGTCGGGATCAGGTTTTTCGCACATTTGATATAACTCAGCTGAGAGTCAGGCTGGAGAGGGGGGAGAAAGAGAGCTTGAAACAAACTTTCCATCCCCTTCTGTGTGTATGGAAATGTAATCACAATGGAAATAAACATTTAAACGCGAAGTGGCCATTATGGTGGCTACTCTGTTACCTTATCTGGGTAGAGCGGCACATTACAAGGGTGCCGCTTGGAAGCAGCCTGTGTATCAACACAGCAGCGGTTAAGAGCACAGCATCGTGTAATCACCACACACGCTCAACACACGCTTTCTATTAGAAGTCCCCTTATCTACACCCTGGGCTGCTTTAAATCCGATTCAAAGGGCCCTGGCGTTTCTCTTTGAACTGGCTCTGTGGCGATGGAGGAAGGAGAGGTTGAAAATCTCAAGCTATGACACAGTGCCCAGCGGGAGCGCTGACGTACAAACCTCACACAAAGATGACTGGATCCTGTGAACGAAAGCAAAACACTGGTGCGGCAGAATGGAAAGGCTTCCCAAATAAGAGCAGAGCGTTCTTCTGTTTGGCAGAGAATGAATCTGTCTGTTAATAAAGTCATCAATCTTGCAATCAATCACCATTCTGGAGTTAAGTCTGCCTCACATTTCCAGTTTCCAGGCTTAGTTGTTGGAATGGGTGGAGGTGGTGGTGGTGGTGGTGGCACCAAAGCATGTGGCTGATTTGCTTTTCCTGTTGTGGGTTATGCTATCAGGGCCCTTCATTTGGCCGCCAGTCAGTGTGGGCAATTGATTTGTGTTGTTTGTTTAGTGAGTTGTGCTTTCGGTTAATGAGAGGCCGCAGCCTCTTCCCTCAGTCATAAATTCACCACTGAACTTTCAGGAGACAGCGGGCCCTTTGGTAAACCACCTCTGTCTCTCTCTCTCTCTCTCACTCCCTTTCTCTGTATCTGCTTGACTGGAAATGTCTTTTTTTTATTCCTTTCAAAATGTACAGTATGTGTTTAAAGATAATTGAGAATATTTATTTTAATGTCAGGATTGTGAAAAGGTCTCTCCATCTCTCTCCTTCTTTGTCTCTCTCTCTCTCTGATCTATCTGGTCTGTCTCTCTCTCTCTGTATGTATATAGAAACAGAGAAGATATATATAGATAGATATATATATATTGCAGCAATCTTACCCTCAGACAAGATTCACCTTTGGCCAGGACGGCCATTTATTGGAACAGGCAGACTCAGACACAATCAGACATACTAGGATAACTACATAGGGCAACACAGGGGTAGTCTCAGCCGCACATGTAACACACAATAAGGGTTTACCACACACATCAACACGAGGATAAACACATGAGGTACAACCAAAGAGACTAACACGCTAACAACTACACAACATGGTAAACGTAACTAAAACTATTATAACCAACATTACACATTCTAGCATTCACTCGCACTGCATTCTGGGAGACACTCATTCAACATTAAACATGTACATCCACCGACGCTACATAACCCCCTTCCGAGCCATTGTCGTCCCCGGCAATGACAGCTCAGCTCACCGCTCGCGGCTGCGTCGGTGTCAGTCCCAGTGCTTAGTCCAAGTGACCGGAAAGCCTCCGGCTGCACGATAACCCCTCCCGACTGGAAGGGCTCTCGGCTGCCTCTGTCACGTCAGTTCTCCTCTGAACAAGCACCAGAACCGGCCAGACGTGGGTCGTGGTGTCGCTTGGGCCCTCGGTTTCCCGCCGTGCAGCTGCGCTACCTCAAACAGCAGCAAACAGTCCCACTGCAAGCCGAACCCCCGGATACGCTGGAACCCCTGGACGTTCGGTAGCCCCCTCTGGCTACTGTGACAGCTCGTGGCCGTTGCCACCTGTCCACAGTGTGCCGATCTCCAGGCGGTCAGCAGTCCACGTCGAGGTCCCTCCTCGCGCTGCCCTGTTGTAGAACTTTCGTCGGCTGTCTCTCGAGCACAACGATGCTCCACTGTGGCGGGAAATGGAGACCCTGACCCTCCCAGCAGGCTTGGGACACACAGGAACTCACACACAAAACGTGAAAAACATTGCGCAGACTTGCGTCAACCGGAACGTGCGCACTTCAAATCTCAACAGTCCACAAAACGATAGCTCCCAAGGCTCTACAGGTCGACGTTACCCTCTTGGTCACTAGCTGGAGCACCGCAAGCTCCCGAACTAGCAGCTATGACTCCATCACACTCTCGACCGGCAGCTGACGCTCTGGAAGTTCTTCAGTAGTTGGCGGTGTAAACCCGGCCGCTGTAGTCGTGTTCCAAGGTCGTCAAAGAGTTTGCGCTCTCTATGGATGACATCCTCGGAAGACGGCAGCATCGACATCGGCGTCGAGCCGGGAACTTCTTGCCAGCCGCGGACACTTCCGCGACATCAGCCGGGGCCACTTCCTCCAGCGCTGGCAGCTTTTGTCGGCTGTGCAGGGCTGGTCCTGCTGGTCGCCTGCACAGGTCCCGCGCCGGGCCGGAAGGTCCTCCATCCTCCGCAGTGGCGAGCTCAGCTGGCTAGTCCTTAGAAGGACCATTGGAACATCTGCTGAGCTTCGCCGACATCTTGCTGGTCTGGTCTTCAGCCTTCTTCCCATCTTGTCATCAATCTGGCTATCTGGCGTAGATCTTCGCGCCCCAGGAGAGTCCCATCCCACTTCTGACACCAATGTAGCAATCTCACCCTCAGACAAGATTCACCTTTGGCCAGGACAGCCATTTATTGGGACAGGCAGACTCAGACACAATCAGACATATTAGGATAACTACATAGGGCAACACAGGGGTAGTCTCAGCCGCCCATGTAACACACAATAAGGGTTTACCACACACATCAACACGAGGATAAACACATGAGGTACAACCAAAGAGACTAACACGCTAACAACTACACAACATGGTAAACGTAACTACAACTATTATAACCGACATTACACATTCTAGCAATCACTCGCACTGCATTCTGGGAGACACTCATTCAACATTAAACATGTACATCCACCGACGCTCCACTATATATATATATATATATATATATATATATATATATATATATATATATATATATATATATTCTCTGTTTTCAGCTTCACTCCCCCACACCTTGCTACCCCCTAACATCCATCTATCTTTCCTCACATTATTGTTTCTCCATTGTTGCTGCTATGGTTCTTTTGATTTATGCCTTTCATTTCAATAATGACTCAATCACTCCCCCTCCGCTCTCCTCACTTCTCCGGGACTGTTTGGGCATCACCCGGCTACTCTCTCCTCTCCTGCTGGCTTCACCAGCTATAACTCAAAGCTGCCCCGTGGAAAGACATTCCAAACATCGTGACCAATTTGTGTCAACGCTCACCTGTTTTTTTTTGCTCCCTTAATTGTGGAGCTCCTTTCCAGTGGCGCTCCACATCCAAGGGGACAGTCACTTTGTCTCCACGCAAACATTCCATCCAGAAATTTCGGAAAGCTCCTTCTTTTTTAGCGACAATACTTTTCAGCTCCTGTAACAAAAGACGAAAAAAAGATAAACAAAGGAAAACACAGAGAGAGCTGACAAATTGAAACCGTTAAGTGTCACATCAAGCTATTTCAGGTTAGTAACCGATGCCATTAGCTCTCATGCAGGCTCTTAACGGCTTCCAGATCCACCACATTGGGAGACGATTAGCTGTTGAGGAGCTTTTAGAAAACAACAGGTAGACCATCACAATTTTTTCAGCAGTTGCCATCTCACCATCTGTCTTGCTGTAAATTGGTTGGAAATGGGCACCACTACAGCAGTGAAGCCCACAGCACAGCAAGGCCTTTGTTTGAGCTAAATGGTGCCAAGGGAGTGCTGAGATTACAGGAAAGGGAAGGGCAGGAGGATGCACTGTCAACAGAACAGTGCCAAAGTGAAATGTACCTTTTGCCACCTGTTACCACTTGTGCATGGGTGTGTTTGTGGGTTATGGGTGTGTATGAGAGAAAGACAGATATAAGGGATATATAAGGTGTGTGTGTGTGTGTGTGTGTGTGTGTGTGTGAAAACAGAAACAGAATGGAAACCGGAAACGACCACAATTTTTGGATGAACGTAACCGAAAATCAAAACCAATTTCACTTGTTCAAGAGTGAAAACATTATTTTCAATTTTAGATAACCAGTTAATAACAGTATTTATTGTCCCGATTGAACACCTGCACAGTGTTCCCCAGACCCCTTATAGGATGAATTACCACCTACTAGTTGATAAAAAGGATTTTTCAAAGTCAAAGTCAAAGTCAGCTTTATTGTCAATTTCTTCACATGTTCCAGACATACAAAGAGATCGAAATTACGTTTCTCACTATCCCACGGTGAAGACAAGACATATTTTACCAATTTAGGTCCACAGACAAACATAACATTCAAGTAAACAAAAAAGTAAGTAAATAAGTAAATAAGAGGGCACATATAATAATGAAAAAATAAGAGCAGCAAAATGTGGTTGAAATTGTGCATAGACAGTCAATAAAAATACTAGTGCAAATTCAGGCCAATAAAAGGCTTGGGTAGTTCTGTTTGACCTAAGTAAGAAGAAAGTGGCATAGTGGTGCAAGTTATGTAAGAGCAGCAGAAGTGTTGTGTTTCAGGACAACAACTCCAGTTGTAAAGTGTACAAGTGTGCAAGTGTGCAAGTGGAGTAGTGCAGGCGGCCATTTTGGGTCCAATGTCCAGGATGTTATGTAGCTGAGGGTGGAGGGGAGAGGAGGAGGGAGAGTTCAGCGCCCCACGGCTTGGTGTATGAAGCTGTTGGTGAGTCTGGTAGTGCGGGAGCGAGGCTTCTGTACCTCTTCCCAGAGGGCAGTAGATCAAACAGATTGTGAGCGGGGTGACTTGCATCACTCACAATTTTGGTCGCCGGCGGGTGAGGTGGGTGGTGTAAATGTCCTTCAGGGAGGGAGTGAAGCACCAATAATCCTTCCAGCTGTGTTCACTATGCGCTGCAGGGCTTTCCTGTTGTATTCAGTGCAGCTTCCGCCCCACACAGCGATACAGCTGGAGAGGATGCTCGATGGTGCCTCGGTAGAATGTGGTCATGATGGCTGGTGGAGCACTTGCTCGCCTGAGTTTTCCGAGGAAGTACAGGCGGCGCTGAGCTCTCTTCGCCAGTGATGCAGTGTTGGTGGTCCAGGAGAGGTCTTCACTGATGTGCACCCCCAGGAATTTGGTGCTGCTCGCTCTCTCCACCACAGCACCGTCGATGGTCAGTGGCAGGTGTTGGGTGTGACCTCTCCGGAAGTCAACAACAATCTCTTTGGTCTTGCTGACGTTCAGCAGGAGGTTGTTGTCCCTGCACCACGTGGTCAGATGGTCGACCTCCAACCTGTATTGAGTCTCGTCGCCCTTGGTGATGAGACCCACCAGAGTTGTGTCGTCAGCAAATTTCACTATGTGATTGTTGCTGTAGGTTGCAGTGCAGTCATCGTCAGCAGGGTGAAGAGCAGCGGACTGAGCACGCAGCCTTGGGGGGCCCCTGTGCTCAGTGTGATGCTGCTTGAGGTATTGTTGCCAACACGTACTACTTGGGGCCTCTGACAGAGGAAGTCCAGTAGCCAGTTGCAGAGGTAGGTACTGAGTCCCAGTTTGTCAAGTTTGCAGATGAGTTGTTGTGGTATTATGGTGTTGAATGCAGAACTGAAGTCTATAAACAGCAATCTCACATATGAGTCTCTTTTTTCCAGGTGGGTGAGGGCTGGGTGGAGGGCAGAGCAGATTGCATCCTCTGTAGACCGCTTGGCTCGGTATGCAAACTGGAAGGGGTCCAGGGTGGGGGGGAGAATGGCTTTGATATGTGACATGACAAGCCGCTCAAAGCACTTCATGATGATGGGTGTCAGTGCCACAGGGCGGTAGTCATTTACATATTAAACACTATCTAACTGCATTTTCCAAGTATGTAACCTACATTACATAGCCTATAAGCTACCAAAGACACTAGAAAAATATCTATAGGCCTGTCATGCAGTTGGTAGCACCACACATAGGTTAGGCTATTAGAGCACTTAAAGAAGCCCTATGCAACAATTTTAGCAAAAATGACCTTAATTATGCAGGTTGAGAGTCGTTCTGATGGTTCTACAACACTTTTTGGGTCGTTTGGTGGGTGCTTCGTCTCCCCCTAGTGCTTCTCCGCGGAAAAAACGAATATGCAACTTTCTGGTCCCGGACCGAAGAAATCCGGATGTGACACGGCGGAAGGCCTCGAAAATGTAGTCAGATTGTAGTTTCTAAGAAGACTGCAAAACGGACTCCGACTTGGCTTTGTTGCTGTTGAAATTGTAAGTAGCCTACCCTTGGGTGAACTTGGGTGGTTTGATAGTCTCTTGAACAATGTGTTAGCTCGACCGTTTTATTGTGAGCCCTGTATGTGTTTAGCTTGGTTTCTTGATGGCTAGCTCGCTAGCTTTAGCGTAGCAGTCACTTGCTACCGAAGCTGCAGGGGGAGCTATGTCGTGAAAAATGCGAGCCCAAATCAGGCGAAAACCCAGAAACAGCGAATGAATAACCAGACTAGCATAGGGCTTCTTTAAAGCAAGGGCATTTTCTGTGCCTGAACAAAAAAATAATGTTTTTGCACAGAACAAACCGAAATGAAAATCATTCTATTTTCAGTCCCTGCTTCGAATATACAAAAGTTTATGCATGTTTGTGTACCAATATGTGTGTGCATACAGTAATGTGTGTGGTACTATTAAATATGGCACCATCTTGAACATCAGGAGCTGTTCCTGGACTCTTCCAGAATCGTAATGACTTGCAGTATCTGGAACACACACAGGCAACCCCCACACCAAACATACACACACACACACACACACAGTCTTTGGTGTTCTCTCCTTGGATGCCAGCCGACAGGAGTGCCCCCTACCCCTCCACCCCCCACCCACCCATGGCTTTTCCACTGAGGCGACTTGCTCTGCCCTCGCTCACTGTGGCCAATGGGGTGCTACGCCACGCTCTGAACTAGAACTAGAACATTACTTTCTCGTCAGCACCGTCTCCAAATAAAGTCAACATTGAACCAGAACCAATAGCGTTTTCCATCAATAAAACACTGGATGAATGTTTAGCTCATATCCCTACAAAGCGGCATCATGATTATGCAATGGTGACATTGGAGCAGAGATGCCGGCATGATTTTCGTGTTTAACAAGGGCCTGGTGTTTTGTGCATGGTCCCCATTAAGAATAGCTTATTTTTCCCCTTTGATGGGGATGATGTTCCCTCTGGGTCTCAGAAATTCTCTGGTGTCCCTCTGTTGTGAGTTTGGGGTCAGGGACGATCCGCCAGATCCACCTGCTGCCTCGACCTCAATCCTCCCCCAAGGACACAGAAAAAGCACATGAGCCTTCCTATGCAATTTCCCCCAGGCTTTAAAAGGGCATTACAGTAACTCCAGCTCTACTTCGTCTGATCTTTCTTTCATTTTTTCCCCTTCTTTTTCTTCTCTTCTCTCTCTCTCTCTCCCTCTCACTGTCTCGCCAGGAGACTGGACTGGTCATGATGTCGTTTCGGGTTTTGACGTGGCCTCGGAGGGCCAGGGTGACAACAGGGTTTCTTTCAGCGCGTGTGTCATCAGGGCCGGGAGATGGCTGCTATAGCGGGAGCGGCTCCCAGGGTCGGCGTGCCAGCAGAGCCAAACGTGTTGAGAGCCTCACGAGCCAAATGACAGCCAGGGCGCCATGTCAGCTTTGTCAGAAATGCGTCCGCCCACAACCAGACATAATCTCTCTCTCTTTCTCTCTCTCTCTCTCTCTCTCTGTCACACACACGCATGCACGCACGCACAGGATTAAGCACATGTAAACAAATACACATGAAGAAAACAAACACATACATGCACAAACAAATGCTAAACTAGACTAAAGAAATCCTGCAGACTCACACATTCACAGCTTACTCACACGCAAGCTATCCTCTCTCTCACACACACACACACACACACACACACACACACACATATTCACACTTGCAAACACAGAGGGAGGCCAAAAAAACCTCTGAAGTGAGTCTGAGTGTCATTTTCTGGCTCGGTCGTGCTTTAGCCAATAAAGCCCCTCGTAGCCCCAATTCTTCACTGGCGGCACGTGAACACAGAGTGGAGCAGTAGCCTAGGCACGTGCGCCTGTCCTGGCCCCCTGCTCAACATCACTTCGCCAAGCAGCAACAACATACTACACCAAAAACACATATTTTTATAGGGGAGAGAGGGGGACTGAGGGGGGCCAATGAAGAAAGAGCACAAGCATGAAATAGACGTGAAAAAGCAACAAAGAAGGAGAGAGAGAGAGAGAGAGAGAGAGAGAGAGAGACAAAGATTGCAGGCCTCCATGCCTGCTCATACCAGGTTTTGTGTCCTGCCAAAACACCAAGCACTTGAACGCGCAGCTAATTCATTCCTTACAACAAAAACACCATAGGGGGAAAAAAGTCCAGTGCTCAAGTGTTGCCGAGCCTCTTTAGATGGGTGCCAGTGAACTAGGCCTGTGGGCGGTTTATCAGGTTCAGAGAACCAACAGCCCTCTCTGACAGCTCAGCTCGGCCCACTATCACGGCAGGGGCCCCGGGTTTCCACGTCGAGCCGCCAGTAACTGGTGTGGTCCCCCAGCTACACACATGGCCCGCTCCAAAAAAACAACTGCCTTTATGGCCGTGTACTGCAACTCCTCAGCCTTCCACTGCTCTGACACCAGAAACCCCGTGCCATAAGGTTGAGTGCTCTTGGACTAAAGTAAATAAGTGGAGCCACCTAGTGGTGGCTGTGGCAATGGCCAACTAGCCTTACAATCAACAGATGAACAGAAAGACTTGTAGAGTGACATAACCATCCAATATTCCTCAACATCCAATATTTTTGGCTTTTCTTTTTTGTGACGTTCTTTTCAAGAATACCATGGCAGTCGGTGTTATCTGTTCTGATCCATCCTCATGACGCGTTCCTAACAGACACACACAAATGGTTCTTAGAATAAGGGAGTGCGTGGGGGTGCCAAAACAAAGAAAGTCCAGTTCCCAGTTTCCCCTGTCCCTTGAATTACAGGGGAGAATCCTTAAAGCAGAGGATCACTCATCACTTCTAGTGCATCCACAGTGCATGAGGCTGTCACCACCATTTCAGGGCAAAGCAAATACTGTACGCTACCACACTTTCGCTACCAGCCCTTTATGTTCTTTCAGATGCGCTGATGTACAGCTGACGGAAAAGAGGAATGACAAACATAGTGGAACATAAAGACGTGTCTCCTCAGAGCAACACTGAGAATGGTGAGCGTTGAAAACACCCTAAGGCAACAGGGGAGAAAGCCGGAGAGAAGAAGGCTGGTCTTTATTTGACCTCCTGTGTGTGTGTGTGTGTGTGTGTGTGTGTGTGTGTGTGTGTGTGTGTGTGTGTGTGTATGTGTGTGTGTGTGTGTTTTAGAGGTGGTGGTTTGGAGGAATAGGCCTAGATCCATTGAGATGGGACTTTCTGCAAAGGAAGATAAGCAATGACCATCCATGCAGTCAGCCCCAAAGAGAGACTCTATACATGGATTTCTATGCAACATCACGAAAACATGCGTGCGCAACCAAGAGGCAGAAAGCACCATAGAACAGCATAGAGCAATGCAAAAGAGCACAAGAATAAAATTAGTTTTTGTGCTGAAAACCAATTCGAAATCACGATGGTTAGAGAATGTTAAATATGTTCAATATCCCTAACGGAATGCATGTCTTTGCCAAAAATGACAAAATACGATGTTATATAAATAAGGCAAATGAACGGCAAACTTTGAAATATAGTCTGAAATGAGATGTTATTATCATTGAGACAACAGGGGTATACAAAACCATCCGATTGTAGTTTACAGCAGCCGACTATTTAGGTTAAGTTTATAACGTTGTGGACGGCCACCAAGCGTCTTCTGCCCCACGGCTGCGCACGCATCTAGTTTTGTTGGTAAACGGGAAACCCATGTATACACACTCAAAAGATACTCGAGGACAGGGAGCTGTTGAGAGTCTTCACAGTTTGCTCGCTGGCACCAGTGCGAGGCCAGGTCGCCAAATCCCGTCCGACCACAACCCCCATCAGAAATATGAGACCCGGTACAGGTGCGCGGTGCAGCGCCGCTCTGCTCCGACTCCCGTGATGTCAGGGCTCCGTGCGCCTCTCAGGGAGTGGAGGTCTTGGATGACGACAAAAGAAAACAAGGCAGTTTATTCCGTGCTGACATATCAGCTCGCTCTGTGTGTGAGGTACATCTGACTCATGTCATCTGCTTGAACTATCAACGTGTGTTTTGGTTACGCATCTAGGGCCCTGGCTATCCGTCAATAACAACAAGAGGTGGAGAGAAGAAAAAAAAAATGTCTGAGGTCAGCACTTTCTCCAGGCAGATGGAGATTATATGGACGGCTTTCTCACACTCCTATGAAACAAAAAATTCCCCTGGACTGTGTTCGTCGGGCGTTGCTATGGGGACGGAATGATTGTGTGCAGGAGGCCTAGTGTTCTATAGCTGCTATTAAGAGCCATTGCGGTTTTTGGAGGTGGAACCGGCAATTTAACGTTTCGTCCATTGGAAGTGATTCTCCGAGTCACCCATATAGAGAGAGAGAAAGAGAGAGAGACAGAGAGAAAGAGAGAGAGAGAGAGTGGGGGAAAGCAGGAAGGGCCAGGCGGCCGCTGAACAATATGCCATAATTCCCTGCTTGCCTTGCTCTGATTTTCCAACGCATGCTTGGGCTCAGTCGCACAGGGGTTGCGATAAATTATGTGGACAGCGAGTTGGCTCACGCCGGCTCAGACTTCAGTATGTGGAGCAACAGCCATGAGCTCAACCTCTCTCTCTCCCTCTGACTGCTGCTCAACGTTACGTCTGTACCCTCACAAGGCCTTGTGGCTGGTACAAATGGGATCAAGTAGGCCTTGATCCTACAATTGTGCGTCTATTTCTGTGAGTCTCCAGCTTTGCCAGGTAGAGAGTGAATATAGTGATTAGCCCCACATGAGCACATACTGTACAGATGTACAGTATGTGAAAGGCCACTATTCTGTGAGATTGGAAGAAGCCCAGAGAAATGCATTGCTCAGGGGAGGCATGACCTGCAAATGCAATATAGATCCAGCACCTGGTCCATGCACAGCAGAGCGATCTTTCTCTTTCTCATTCTCATACCCTGGCTTATACACATGAGCACAGAAACACTCCCTTGCTCTCTCTCTCTCTCTTTCTCTCTGTCTTGCTCTCTCTCTCTGTCTTTCCTGTCTTGCTCTCTCTCTCTGCTTTCCTGTCTTGCTCTCTCTTTCTGTCTTGCTCTCTCTCTGTCTTGTTCTCTCTCTCTCTACTGTCATGCTCTCTGTCTGTCTCACTTTAGCCAGTTGTTGTGGCTCCCCTGCCTCTGCCACCCTGAGATGTGATGCCCTGTGTTGAAACAGAAGCCATCAACTTTCATCCACCCCCTCCTCCACACACACACACACACACACACACACACACACACACACATTCACGCACACACACACACACACACACACACACACACATTCACACACACACACACACACATTCACGCACACACACACAGCCATCTCCTCCACAGCCTGTTCTTTCCCTTCTTGTTTACACTTCCTCTGACACAGTTAGTTAGTTAGTTATCAATCGTCACATTAAAATCATATCCTTCTTTCCAAACGCCCCCAAACTCACATACACACACACACACATACAAAAACAAAGTTATGTAACAGCACAGGGGTAGGGCAGGCAGGTGGTCGCTGCGCTGTCATGCGGCAGTGCAATGTGCCATAGAGAGAAATGGAAAAAGATGGAGAGAAAGAAAGAAAGAAAGAAAGAAAAAAAAGAGTGAATGAGGGAGTGAAAGGTATGTGTGTGTTTGCGTGAGAGAGACAAACAGAGAGAGAGAGAGAGGGAAAAGGCAAGAAAGAGAGGGGAGTTGTTCTTCTCGACGTGCTGATTTCCAGCTATTCATCTGAAATGGCTGGGGAGGGATAAATCGGACCTGGGGGCACATCCAAGAAAAAGTGCGGCTGTCAAGGCGCCACAACAGCACACACTACGATGGCATGGGACTTTCCCCATTTCAAACATATAACTCAATACTGTAATGACTCATCACCATTGCCAATGTCACTTCAGTATCACAAAGCCTTTGGATGGGTGTTGGGATTGAAGGCAGACTGAAATGTCATTAGAAAACAGTCGGCTTGAGCTGGGGAAAACCATTACGTGATTCCACCTATTTACATGGGCAATTACTCTGAAAAACATACTGTCATGAGAAAATCACACACACACACACAAACACACACACACAAATACACACACACACACACAAACACTCATGTCGTCAAGCCCTGATTTGTCCGAGTTGCTGTTTACTTGTGGGTGTCGCTTCCGAAGTCTCAAAATAACCCATGAGTTTTCACCTAAGCGGGTTGTCATTCCGAGTTAGAGTGATTCAATCGCCGACTAGCAATACTGGACAGTGTCCAGCCTGAACCACCATACGTAAATGTCACCTGAAGTAACCTGGCGAGGAAGTGATGAAACCATCTGAGAAGACGATGAGATGGCTTCAGCTTGTTCTTTTATGGGATCTCCCACCTCCTTTGTTCTCATAATTCTAAACCATAATGTATCTTTAATGTATCTGTGTATCTTTCATCAAATGACATCGTATGAAATGCAGATACTTTTGGGGGTGGGAGGCAAAGTCCTTAAGAGCAAAGAACAGTGCACAAGATACCAGTACTGACCTCAGGAAATTCATTCCATTGTCAAGAAAATTAACCACATTATTATTAACAGACAGAATTACTTATTGGATGGAAACAGCACAAGAAAACCAAATAAGTGGAAATGGTCAAATAGACTACTGTACTGTACCGTAGGTTGAGTGACAAGGTAAAGATTCAGCTATCACAGTCTGCCAACAGAAACAGAAGGACACAAGCAGACCTGGATGCCCAAAGTAAACAGGACAAAAAGAGCTAACTTCTTTATCAGCTGTCCAAAGATGGAAGGAGGGAGAGAGGTATAGCGAGAGAGACAGAAAGCATGTGTGTGTGTGTGAGAGAGAGAGGAGAGAGAAAGAGAGAGAGATGCACAAATATATACATATTTGTAAGATACATATTTCCTATATTCTCATTAAAAATGAAAATGACAGATATGATATAGTAAAAAATTCTGAGAAATGGATTTATTACAAAAACAAACAACCTCCGTTGTATGCAATGACATCTTGCCCCACAGCCTACAATACTCATACTACTCCACCATAAGCATAGTCACAGACAATTGCATTTAAAGTCATGTCCAGTTGATTTTCCTCAACAGTTACAGGGATGGGCGGCTGCAAATGCCCTGGAGTATGAAACGAAAGAAAAACACCAGGGAGCATTTGGATCACAGAAGGGGATGTTGCAGATACTTCCTCAAAGTACAGTATCTGAGTACATGTGACAGAAATCTCACATACTATTAACATTGTTTTGTAGGTGATATAGTGGTAAAAATGAATCCCATCTGCTGGAGAAAATCAATTCAAATGGCATAACAAATTAAACTTTAAATCGATTGGGGTGAATTTAAATCCAAAAACCTGACAGACCCATGTTTTTGTAATGATGTTAACAGTAACATCTTATATATTTTTTTAAAACTAAACATGGCCATATAAATATTTCTGATAGCTTTTTAGCAGAAGATGCCCAGGCCATGACTACCAAGCACCAAAAATCATCAACAACACATGCCATTCAAATTTTGCTGTATTACCTGTCTTTCTAAATTCTATTTTAAAATCCCCCCCATTCCACCATTGTCCCATTACCCATGTAGTAGAGGCAGAGGGTTAGAGAACGGTAACGTGCCAACCTCCCTCCTTAAACCAACAAGGTTCTCTACCTGGAGAACTAGAGCCATCATTTTCAGTCTCCCAACATGTGTCACCAGCCTCCAAAACCAAAGGTTCCGAGAGGGACAACAACATGATGCAGGTTATACATATTCAAAGGATTATTTACAGAGAGTCCATTTCAACTCCATGCAGAAGCAGAGCTTCCTAGGTCAGAACCATGCCACAAGCACTGTTGAATTTTAAATCCTGCGTCCAGTGAATTCTCCAGAATATTGGAATTCCAGTGAGACTTTCCAAATTAGGCTGGACTAGGCTAGGCTATCCCTTATTTCAAGACACAGCAGTGCCCCAACCACACACAATAAGTAAGACCAGGGAACCAAATGAAGGCACCGATGACTGAGGATGAGTAAGAAAAAAACAAGACCGTGAAAAAGTGGTACAGACCATCCTACCATGTAGTTTTACAGTACAGCTAAAGGCTTGACTAAGAGCATTGACTTTTGACTTAATGTTTCACTTCACCATATGGTTTGGTTGATGGTTGGTTGACTGTTTGTCTGAAAAAGTCTGCTGCAAGTTTTTTTTGGTTATGTTTTTTTAAGAAACGTATTGGCTGGATCCAACAAGGAGGAAATGGGAAAAAAGAAAGACAAAAAAGAAATGCTTCAATCACACGCAGATCAAACATTCAAAAAAGAAGTAGTTCATATCCCACAAGAAAAAGAAAAGACAAAGTCTTTCATGTCCAGCCACTGGTAAGCACTTTCACCATCACAGAGAAGAGACCAGAAACTGGCCTCTGAAACATCCTTTCCCATATCTCCAGTCTTCCTCCAAGGCTATAAGGAACACCATGGCAACACAGGACATCTCTCTTTTTGTTTCAAAGACAAAGGCAGGGTTCTGAGAGAATGAGAGACAAAAATTTGAGAAAAATGGGAGACAGTTATCAAAGTTCATGCTATATTGCACTCCAACAAAACTCAATGTTTCAATGTTGTTTGGCCATTAACATATAGCATTTTGCTTATTTCATATTGCATAATTTGATGGACACATTCTAGTATAGGTTCTTGGAACACCAAAAGGGTACCTTGTGGTTCTAAGCAGTTGGGTTCTGCTCCCCACAGTTCTATATTGAGGACGTGCTGTCTCTCCGATTGTCCAAGATCCTGCGTTTCAAAACAAGACAAGACAGAAGCTATTAATCTGGTGGCTACTGACAGTGTATAGTGCTACACAATATGGCACGCAATCGAAAAAAAGAATTCAGCTTGTCAACAACACAAAAAACAACAACAAACAGCAGCAGGAGCAATGGGGTAAACGACGGGACAGCCCTTGGCACTTTGAGTGCAGGACAATCATGGAGAAATCAGTGGCAGATGAGTGTGCTGGTTGGTCTTTTTCAGGCTGTGAGCTAACATGGTCCAGACAGCTGGGCTGCACTTGCAATTTCCAGCTTTATCCCCCTGCCCTCACAGCTCCCCAGTGTTCAATGTCCAGTACTACCCACAGTCCTCTGGTTTCTCTCTTCCTCTCTTTCTTTCTTTCTTTCTTTCTTTCTTTCTTTCTTTCTTTCTCTCTTTCTTACCCCAGACCATCAGTCCTTCTCCTCAGGACATTTGGGTACAGCCTGTGAAATGTTCTCCCCCTGTGTTCACAGCTGCTAAGGATGTTAGTCTCCACGATGACCGGCTGCACTGTTTCTGTCTGGAACTCTACACCTGTTCAAGGTAAAAAAAGGCCTCCTCCAGATGAGATGTCTGTCTGGAATTGGACGCTCTAGACAAAACAGTGCAGCCTTCAATCAGGTCCTCACCAGTTTCGGATGTCTTCTTCCGCACTTCTCCACTCCCATCTCTCCTACAGTGTCTAATGTGATCTGTTAGATCTTGTGCAGTGCAGTGCTGCTTAAATATTTTGATGGATTTTGGCCACGTGTAGCCCCCTTCCATTGATTCTTAGGAGGGGGATCGTTTTTCAGTGTTTGCACAAGTAATGATATATCCACCTGATCAAAGGTGGCACAGCGGGGGAAGAAGTTCTCCACAGGAGGCTGGGCTGGAGACTGGGGGTGAAAGGCCAGAGAGGATTTGGCGGCCGCCTTTCACATCCCCCTTCCATCTTCGGAGCTCGTGCTCTCTAATGAGGTTTGGTATTTCAGGTGGGCTGTCTTCCCCCGTTTCCTTGACTACACTTGCAGGTGGTAGTAATAATAATAACAAGTCACACTCACACTTGGTGTTGCCGCATAAAGTCTGCAAACTGCTGGTCCTTGGTGTACAGCTCAATTACCCGTATGCGCTCCTCAATTTCCTGCACCAGGTGACAGAGAGAGAGAGAGAGGAGGGAGAGAGAGAATGAGGGATGGAGGGATGGAAGAGGGGATCACACAGAGCAGGAAGAAGAGGGGGAAGAAGAGTGAAAGGAGGAGAGGCGGTTACATAACTCGAGGCGCTTCCGTAAAAAGCACCAGATTGACCAGACCGCCCACGGTCAGGTGGCGTCTGGGCCAAGAGCTCTCACATCAGTAGTGTCACAGGTGAGAGGCTCAGCAAGTGACATATTTACTCCCTCCCGATTCACACCAAGAAAAACAAATGAAACGCAATTCCAATGACGCCATCACCCATCGAAATTAGTTAGAGGGGGGATTAATCTCAGCAGACAAGAATAACAGTGGCTATTACATAAATGGTGTAATTTATATCTTTATGTCACATTAACTGTTTGGATATGCGAAACCTCATAGATATGTCAGTTTTTTTATGTGTGCCCTTAAATTTATGTTAAAAAGATCACGGAGTCATAAAGCGGCCATAAATCAGATGAAGTCTCCTGACAAAGGGGGGAGTCATGCTTTCTTTTCATTAAAATACATGGAGAGTATTTCAGAACAGACACGGATTATTATTTTTTATGAGTGAAGTTAGTGCACAGGAAGTCCAGCCACACAGCGGGAGAGTATCTGCAAATGCCAGGTACACTCGAGTGTACACGAAGAAACACACACACTCACATACCTCCAAGAAGCCTTGAAGAAAACATTCATGACGTACCTCTTTGGAGAGTTGGCTGTTCTCGTAGATTTGTTTGATCTCCTCACTGCAAAACTCATTGGAGGCGTCTGTACTGACATTGCTGTAGCCTGGCATGTCTGGGTAACGCCTGTAGTACTGGTTGTACCCGACAGCAATGTCGCTTTCGAACATGGGGTTGTATTTGGTGGCCCTCTCCAGGGACGGCTCGCTTTCGCCATGTCTGTCGGGGACAACAATAAAAGGAGCCGTGGCAGGCAGACACCGGTTAGTCACCTACAGTATTCTGCTCATAGTACGTGATAGCAGTCCCCAATGGGCAGCTGAGATGGCCCACAGCCCCCCAACCCCATCCCACACACACACACATTAACATACACACACACACACACACACTAACACACACACACACACAAACACATACACAGAGACAAAGTCTCCAGCTATTTATAACACTTGCAGTCTTATCTGCACGTCCAGCCATGGAAAGTCTGACTAGACGATTAAGACTTGACCCCTTCCTCGGTGTGGGGCATTAGAACGGCTTCTGGGAGGCCTACCGCCGTGGTGGTGGCATTTGGTACGTGATGACCTACAGCTCTGGCGCATTGTGATATCTCACGCTGAGCTGTTGCATCACTCGCCGACTCGTTAATCTGTTCCTACTGTGATACAGTGTCCTCTGGAACTTGCGTTTGTTATACCCCCCCCCCCCTTCTCATTACTCTCCTAGTGAAATGTGTTGGCGGTTGAGGCATCACAGTTCACTGGTTGCAAATGAGTCACTAAAAGCTACACTCTCGACACCCCACCGTGCTGAATGTGAGGGAGTTGTGTGGCACAGCAGCTCAGAGGGGGGAGTGGATGTTTAGGGGACACCAGTCACCAGTGTAGCAGGAATTGTTCTCGTCTCCCCTTGAAGTGGCCTGGGTTTTGATAGATAGAGCACAATGAGAACCTTTAAGCCACCAGAAGCATGCATGCCGGACACACTGTTGATCCTGACACAACCGACCATGTTTAAACACAATCAGGAGTGTTTTGAGACTTTTGAATAAACATGTCCTGATTTGTTATTCAAAATGCAACATGGCTGCCAAATCAGCTCCAGCACTTCCTGCTGGGTTGAAAAGAGCGTGGGATTTGGCCATACATGCAATAACTTTCTCCTTGGACCCAAACAACGTAGGACAGATCCTCACAATCTGTCCGTGCTTGCAAGGATGAAGAGGTTTGAGTGACCCATTGACCATGCACACGCTATGCATGAACACTCTTTAATTTGTTCATGCACACGATGGATAGGTTTCTTTGTCGTGCCCTAGTATTCTTCTGGTTAATTTATAACAACAAATTATGGAATAAGTAGGCTAGTTAATGCTCTGCAGCACTAAACCGTTAAATGTATGTAAAAGAAAATTGAGATAGAAAACAGGGACAATAAGATTTGCATTAAACATTCAGAAGAGAGAACTTCTTTTGTAGCTGTTTTCTTCCTAAAAACGCCTATTTGTAATTACTAGTAGACTAAAATAAATTTTACACCACACAGATCAGAGAGCAACCAAGAACAAAACAATAACAAAAAACTTGGGGTAACTGGAAATGTATATTAATTTGTACATTGTAACATTGTAATTACCCATTTACCCACATTGTGTGAATATTAAAAAAATAGCAAATATTCTTGTACAATGTATCATGAACTAGGCTGTAAGAAAATTAATGTAAATGTGTTTTGCTATATACAGTTAATACATTTATAAATGTAATTAAATGTAAGTAAAGAAAACAATCCAAAGGTACAGCAATTTAATATAAAATGCAACAAACTTCCACTGAATTGTCATCCTTGTCACTCTCCTTTCTCTTTTTATAATTCTGTGGGGTAGGTATTGATGCAGAGACAAGACAGTAATCACAGCAAATCCCATGCTAATATGCTACTGCTAATGCCCATGCTAATATCTGTGAATTACTGTCTGATCCTTACCTTAGAGGGTCCTCTGAGTCATCCTTGTCATAGTCATCCCGCAGTGTCCTGGCCAGGAAGAATATCACGCCTGATGCCACCAACAGGAAGCCGGCCACTGAGGCGATGGCGATGCCAACCACCATCGGCTCAGACACATACTCCTCACAGCGCTCTCCGCGATACCACCAGTTCTCACCCACACGACACCTAGAGTGACCAAAGCATGACTAGTTCAGCTGGAGTAACTGCATCTAGTTTATGCTTTTGTTATGCAGCTGAACAGCACATTGTTAGTCAACCACTTTGGAAAGGACATGATTTAACTTCTAATATACAAACACATGCACTTTCATCTTCAGCAAAAGCGCAAAGATTCTTTCCTAGCTTCCTTTAGACGTTCTACTTAGGAGACGAGTGTCTTGTTCTCAACGGGTGACCTGTTGCTATTTGCAGCTGCATCTAGTTTTCTTTTCAAGCTTTTCTACCTCCCACTTCCCTCCGATGCTGTTAACACTCACCTGCAGATGGCCCCCTTGCCGGGGATGATGTCACACTTCCCATCGTTCTGGCAAAAGTCCTCCTGAAGGTCACAGATGCTCTGGCACGGCAGGCTGTCCACACTGAAGTAGCCAGGGTCACACACGCACTCCGCCTCGCCGGACCACCGGTTCACCGCACACCTGGAGTACTCGTTACATGCCTGGAATTTGCATGGGTCTGCCTTTTCACCTGAAGAAGCAAACAGAGCCAAACGACTGATAGAGATCAATCCATGACATGCAGCACAGATTATGTAAGTGAGATTTATATGAGTGTGTAATTCTGCATGTAAATCTGGATTCGACTGAGCTTGCAAAACTTTTGGTGGATTGTTATTACAATGTAATAACATGTGATCACCAATTGTAACTGGTCAAGGAACAGTTGGTCGGAAAAAAACATCAACTTTAGATTTGGTTTTCAGGAAAGGGACAGCAGTGCTGGGTTTACAGTAGTCTCTAACTTTGGATCTCAGAGGAATATCAAACACATTTAGGATCAAATCTTAGATCCTCTTCCTGTTTAGAAGCACCTCTTGTTGCGCTGGCATCAATAAATGCTTAGACCCTGCTGTGTTTATAAGTCTCTCAAGCTCATAATGATTCAGCAATAAGATATGATGAGCTGTCATTTTGTGACAGCTAACTGGCTCAGACAGATTACCAGAGCCAAGCCAGAGTCCCCAAGGGGGAACAGACAGTGACGATAAATACAGCTAGTGACTCACCAGTCTAGTACCAGTGCCCGCCCCCCTCTCAGTCTCCCAGCACATATTAGCTGACCATGTCACCCATTTCGGAACAGTCTGAGTGAGGGGGCTCTGAGAACAGCATCAATGGCACTCAGTGTGGAAACACTCTGCTTACATAATTTGGTATTATTGGTCTTTTACACATGGGGTGATTCTTGGTCACAGCCTTATTTTGAGACACGTTTTGGCATTTAAGGCGGTTATATTGAAGCTTACATTATGAAACACCTTTATAGAAGATTGCCATTTTTTGTATAAAAAATATACAGTAGCCTATATTATACAAAGTGAAATAGAACATGAGAATGAACGTTGCCAAAGGACACAACTGCAATTGTGATATTTTGAGATTTGATGCAATTAACACCCAAAATGAGGGAGGTAATGTATTATATGTCAAAATTAATTAATTTCATACTTTGATAATCAGATGATTCATACCACCATTAAAGAATAGAGTGCAATGGAATAGGTTACTATTGAGTGTATTCAGGTTGTGTATGACCCATAAAGTGCCTGTCAGGAACTGGTGGATAAGTGAGCTGGACTATGCTGCTGACCTGGACCCTTGACCCCACTTACTCCAGGGGCTCTGCACAACTCTGGCCTCTGACCTGTCAGTGTCACTGTTTGTTTGTCAACTTATGGGCCTAAGCCATACCATTGACAAACCCCATCTGGCATTACATTTCTTTGGCGGTCAACCATAGAATCCCACCTTCAAATCCCACATTTCCAAATGTCTGGTTATTGGTGCCAATGTCTGCTATTAATCTTGAATATTCTTACAAATATCAATATTTACCAGTTACATACAGACATGGATGACAATGATACTGTTTCCTGGAAAAGAATTGGCATGATTACCTGATTCTACATCCAGAGAATATTTGTCAATAGCTAAATTCATGGTTTGATATGCTGTGTTGCAGAAATCCTCCAGGATGAGGTAGACAACCGTGGTGACTTCATTTCGGACTGGTTTGCCAAATTTCATCCTGCTGTTCACCACAACACTGCCATTCCTGAAGTTAAGGATCTCTAGGTTCTCAAAGTTGCTCAGGTTGGATTGCAGGTAAGGAACAAGCTGCAGAGAAATGAAGGTCATTAACAACAAAACCGGATGGTAATTAGAAGGACCTGTAGGTTGTTGCTAATCCAATTCAGAAAAGACATAAGTAAACGTAGTGGTCTGAAGTGCATTGTTAATCTCACATAAAGGCTCATTACTAGGGGTTAATGCTAATTGGTTTTCAGAAAGTTATTTAAGTGGCTGAGGGATTGAGAGAAACAACTTCAGCATGTCGACAGTGGTACGACTGCCAAAGAATGACCTACAACCATAAAACCCTATATACATTATTAATAAAGGCCTACCAGGCCTACAGTGCTAAAGAGTTCAACTAATAAGACTCAGCTAGTTTTTACAGGTTGAAACAAATATTTGGTAGGACTGAAGCCGGATTGACCATCTCTGAGGCCTACTACTGTATATAATTATATAACATATTTTTAGATGCTTAACTACTATGCATCCCATCCCATTGTATAACATTCATCCAGTTAATAGTTCTGGAAGTTAGTACCATAATGAACAAATACATAAGCTAAATCATTCCATTTGTGCGCTCGCCAATGCACTGATTTTCCTCATCCAGTGGCATATGAACTGAGAACACGAAAACAGAACATCATTACAACCAGATGAGCTATTTTTACAGGCTGATTTATGTGAGTAAACATTGTTTTGTTGTGGCTTGTATGGAGACTGTGTCAAAGCTCACTGCCCTCATTGTCTGAGTACAAAGCATATCTTACCAGCTCAAGGAACCTCTGTTCGAGGGACTTGTACTCAGCAGAGCTCTTGTTGAAAAGATCATCCGAGAACCTCATGTTGGTCACCCTCAGGCTGAAGAACACCATCAGAGCTTTGCCTGGGTTGATTGGCATGGCTATGCTGGCCATCTCAGTGACATCCATGGTATGCGCATCTGGAGTGGGTATCTCCATGGTAGTGTCATCTTCAGAGTCGCCAAAGAATATGAGGTCTGAGGCATCATGTGTAATGTTGACAGTGACAGATGAAGTGGGTTCATAAAGCATCATCAAAGAGTCATCATCACCTTCCTCCTCTAAAGGCTCTGTCTCATCGAAGTAGATGTATGACTCTGTGTCAATGCCATACAGTGGAGTCTCATCGCTGGCCTCCTCCATAATGAGAGGGAACTCGGTGGTTGATGGAAAGATGGCCGATGTTTCTTCGTCATCAGGGTTCGTGTTGGATATACGGGTGAAAGGAGACTCCTTCTCTGGAGAGAGTGGGGTGGACTGGGTGGTTGTGGTGGGCGCTGGGAGCGCGGTCGCCACACTCACGGAAATCATCTCATCCTCTGTGAGGTCTTCGTTCGAGATGTCACCAGGGGAACTTTCAGAGGTTGGGAGCTCGATGTCCTTTCCTGTCTCCTCCAAAATCTCAACACCTCCATCATCCTCAGCAATGTTGTCGTCAATAACTATCAGGTCCCCAGTCTCTGGTTGTTCATCTGGGTCAAAGTCATGCTCTTCCACAACAACTTCTTCGACGCTCACAGCAGCAGGTAACTCGGCATCAACATCTCTAACATCTTCAGTAGCCTCTTGGTCTTCAGACACAATAGCGGAGGTGTCGTGGGGGGTGACCTCCAAGGCTTCCATATTGTGGCTAGGCTCTGTTACTGCAACCTCTGGAGACTGTTCAATGAGCACTACCTCAGATGTAGGAGGTTCCTCGGGGAGAGGTACGTCGGTGACTGAGAAGTACATAACCGTTGGCTCGCTTGGATAGTAGTCATCGTACATCCCTGAAGCTTCCACTGTCTGCATGGAAAGCTCCACGTTCAGTGTTTCCATGGTCCAGCGCACGGGGGCCTGGTCGGTGGTTATGTACTGTGGGTGAGTGCGGATGTCCTGAGTCACTAGTCTGTGTTCCAAAAACGGCTCCTCGATGGCTGAATCTTCTCCCGGTTCTTGCTCTGGTGTTGCCTCCTGCTCTGGTTCATGTGGAGCCTCCGGCTTTTCCAGGCTCTCACCAGTCACATCTGAGTCATCTTCGTCCAGCGGGGACGTTTCTGGCTCCCACGGCCAGACGTCGGGACCCTGCTCATCCCCGGAAAACCCAGAGCCCGAGCCAAAGTCCAGGGATTCATCTGCAACATCTCCCTTTGTAGATGCTGGAGCCAGGGTAAACGACTCTTCTAGGCTAAGGACGTCATTTTCACTGGCCACATCGCTCTGAGAGCCCACCCATGGGTCATATGGATGGACAGGGTCAAACAGGAAGTCCTCTTTTTTCAGAAAGAGGTCATTGCCAGTGATGTCCTGTCCAGGAACCTCAGGGGGTTTTTCAGCAGCAAGAACATCGTCCTGGATAAGAGAGAACACTATGAAAAGGCAACACCACAGTAACATCTAGTCTTCAACTGGCAAACATTAGCTTTGGGCATTGTGCTGAATAGTCTGTGTGTTTACATAAAATATCAAGCAAACTCCATGTGTATATTTTCTCGGATTTTGTGCAAAGGAAGAAAGTACATTTCAGGTCCACATGTCTACACACTCCTGATTAGCTTGGAGGCAATGTCTGTTGTCATCTATCAATAAACAGTATGAGAGAAAGAGAGAAAGACGGGCTTTGACTGCATTGAGTCTAAGAATACACACAAGTGGTTCTAGCCAGGGACAAGTTAATCTGACTGCCTTTATCTCCACAGAGGAATTTGTAGAGGCAATCCTTGGTATGTTCTTCAAGATAAACACTAAAATGCTAAACACACAATCTCCCATCACAGTGTTTTCATTCAGATTTAACCCATCAGCTGTATTCTATGGGCACCTACTGTACACTGAGTACATTCACAAGCAACACAGCATGGCTATTTTGTGGTTTAAAAAGGAATCACTGTGAGGCATCATCATCTTTTGACTTATACACACAGTACTACATAGCTGAATGAAAAGGCCCATGCAGAAGCGTCATGCACACACATGTGAAAAGTCAAAACACTGCGCTTATGGTTGAAGTGGAACAAATTCTCCTTAACCTCTTCAGTGAATTGCAATGGAAATACCCCTTTTCCGGACTAAGAACAGTGGAAAAATCATACTGGCATGCAAAAGGAAATAGATTTGCACACAGCAACAGGACTCCCGGCATCTCGTGTGCCTGGCTCCAGATGACTCGGCCTGGTGTTTCGTACACATTCACGAGGATAAAGAGAAATCAGGAATGGATTTGTGGGATGTTTCAACAGATGAGAATATCTGGCAGCTTGTGCAATAATGCATTTGAGTTGAATTATCCTCATTTCCACATTTGACCTGTTAAGGGCCTTTTGCACATGGTATCCTACAGCCATGAAGTTTTTTTTTTTTTTTGCTTTCATTTTTTTGGTTAACCCAGATGACCAACAACATGAAGACTCCCTACTAAGCTCTTGCAGTTCATTATGGCAGACTTTTGTTGTCTTTCATCCTGGACATCAACAACATAGAAATAAAAAGGTCTGTGAATGCCCAAAGGATAACATTAAAAACTCTGTTTGTCAAACGTGACAGAAAGAATAATGAATTGACCTCAGATGTTGCCTCCTTATACTTCCCATAACAGCCATGTGTCCCTCTGAGAGAACGAGCCATTACCTGAATGAACATATGTTCCCTGATACAGACTCGGACAGTACAAGTCAGCCAAAACAAGATTGTAAATCAGTTTAATAAGGGACGTGTAAAAAGCGCCAATTTCGCCAAATATGAGGGGAAAAACAGAGCCAGTAAATTCTGAAATTATTCCTACATTTCCAGGGCATTTCTATCTGCCTTTCTAATTAAAGAGCTCACAATGAGGAAAGTGGATCACTTGAGAGCAACATGTGTCATGGGAAATTAAAAACAGATACTTTTTGATATTTCATTGTGATTGAACCAACAGTTTGCTTAATACAACGTACTGAGTGGTGGCTTGTGATTTGATTTGTAGAAAATAGACTTACATTTTTGCAGATTATTTTGAACTCCCTCAGACAAAAACTTTTCTCTTTTTTTGCAGGAGTTAACACATTTAACACATTTAACTGAGAATAGTATTACACAATTTCATCACACATAACATTTTATCAGTATTTCCACTGGCACTGGGGTGAACTGAAATAAATAAATTGGCTATGCCATCTGCAACACTCTGCAGAAGGGAAACTGTATCTAAATTAGAAGGAAGAATGTGCAGTTCACTCACCAGGTTATTAGAATCAATGGCTCTGCCTGTTGGTCTGACTGGCAGCAAAGTCTCAACTGCAAAAGGCAAAAGTAAAGCAAGTGACATGTTTGAACATCATAGCAGGTTACATGACACTGTTTACTTGCATGATGGGCTTTCCTGATATAGTGCTGCAACACACAATTATTCCGGTTTTTAAGGTCACGTCATTTAAGTTTAGTTTTACCTTTTAACTACATGTGTGGTCTGAATTAGACTGTATTTATTTCCCAAGGCCTATGAAGGCTGAAATGATAAATGACATTCATAGCCTCTATGCACCTAATCCAAAACAAATTCGCTGAACACAGATTTTAAGAGCTGCCTGTACCATTCTCTAATTGGAGAGAATCCGGGTCCACGTCCAGCGTGGTGTTCCCAATAAAGTTCTCTTTGTGCAGGGCCTCTGTGATGTAGTTGCGGAAATCTGTGATTGTGTAGACCACCGTGGGTATCTCATCTGGCTCATGATAGGAGTCCTCCACAAAGTTGGACTGAAGGGTGATGTAGTCCATGGTTTCGTTGCTCAGTCCAGCTCTATCACCCTCTAGAGTGATTGCATAGTGGACCACCACTCCAAGTCCACTGTAAGACAATAAAGCAAGTCACATAAAATATATAATAATATAATATAATACAATATAACATGATATGATATATTATGAGACATCACATGTCATATAATGTGTTATGCTAACAGGGTCATGCAAACCTAAGTACAATATGTATTATGGTAGGTTGTGATAACAGCTTCTTTAACCTATACTATATGAGCAAGAAAATACTACAAGAAATATGTTGACAAAACCTGTATTTACCTGCACTATGGCTGGTATGGGACACAAACGAAACAAACATCTAAAATTGGAAAATTGCTTCCAGAGTAGTTCGATGTTTATGTACACATCTAAAACTTGACGAGAGCCACATAAGGGCAAGCTTTATCGGAGAATGGAAAGTAGGCCCTGACCTAGATCGCAAGAGTTATTGTCTTTTTATTTTGCCACACATTTTTCAACAAGTGTGAAAAAACCCGGTGAGTTTACGACCAGATCAATTTTCTTCTCCCCTGACAGTCGAGCTATCCCTTCAGGTTCTGGCTTTCTGGCAGTGCCATAAAAGCGGCTGCCCGCTAATAGGCTTTACATGACCTACAGAACAAACTGCCGAGAAAGTAAAGGTGGTTTTAAAAGTCCCGGGGGGCTCGCAACGTGCATTTATCCATGATGCGGTTTTGCCTGCAACCCCAGTGATAAACCACGAGAGAATCTGGCGTTGACGATGGTTGACAGCGGAGAAAATTGAGCTTGTCATAAACTTCTCCGTATAATCCCATCACGGTTGGCAGCTGGCCCCCTCAGTCAGCAAAGGACTTATCCAATTTAAAGAGTGATTGGCCATAGTAAGCCATTAGCATATGTGGCAGAGACTAGACAAGCCCATAAAACAAGGTGCCTCGATTTGGATTGTAGCTTTCTCACACCTCTAATTCTCTGTCGGGATATAAGAGACGTGGGGCAACTTGGTCGTGCTTGTATAAACGTTTCAGAGGCTTAGTACTCGAGGTCATTAAAAGGCTGGGCTTTGAGAGGGTGGGACAGAGAGGTTGACTCCTTTGGCTTGTCCATGCCAGATGCAGTCACATGAATTTCCCATCATGTGAGGCAGAGGAGGGGACGGGCTTTTGGGGGCTTTTGCAGCTGCAGAATAGAGGAGGATGGGGAAAGATGCTACTACTGCGAGAGGATGGATTTATCGCACTCTAGTGCAACTTCACACACAGGTATTTGCCTTGCCCGTTTGGCCAGTTCAACATTCTCCAGATTGTATTTTATGGCTTTTAAAGGCATTTTCAGGTTTTCCTCCACTCTTTCATGGTCACAGAACTGAGAGGATTGTTACTCATTCTTAACTGCCAACAGTTAAATGTAGATATTTAATAGTGAGCTCATTATGTAGGTCAAACTTTGATTTCAGCAGGGGGACAAATACTCACCCTTGGATATCCTTCTGTGGCCTTTTAAAAAGAGAATCAAGAGAGAGAGAGAGAGAGAGAGACAGAGACAGAGAGAGAAATCCACTGTAAATCACATACCTGAGCCAATTTTCTCATTAAATTGTGTTTTATAGACTAGAATGCCTGAGTTAGAAAGTTGATGAAACTTACCTGAACTCGAGCACAAACACACTCCTGAAACCAGGAAGTCGCTCGAATGCATCCTCAATCTAGATATTGAAGAGGATATATGCCATTATTATAAGCCAGAAGAATGCACAACAGTCAGGAGGCTGCAAAAACAGCAAGTACCAAGCAAGGGCAAGAGAACATTACATCCTTTGAGGGGAAGACATGACACACAGTATTTCCTATTATGACACATTCAGGGTTTAAAAATGTTTTCTAGTGCAAAAGAATACATGCATATTATTATGACAAGATGGGACAGCATGACACTACAGTATACGTACATGCATGTATTTGTAGAGATCAATTCATCACTTATTGTTTTTACTTAGCCCATCTGACAGAAATGTAACTGTCTAAGAGGCACTTTTTGGTCAGAGGTCATCTGAGTGACCACGCCAAAACGAACCAGATCAAACCAAACTGAATCAAGCACCTACTTTACACAGTTAGAGGTTCAAGCTGTCAAAATGCAGATTTACACTGAAATCTGTTCTGTTACAACGAGAAACCATCCGCATCCAATGACCCATCTCATAATATATTACAGGAAAATCATCATGCAATCAATCACACACTAATGTTTCTCTTTCCTCTCTCCCTTTTTTTGCACAGGGGATTTTGCCATCGTTTTGTCAAGGGTCAAAAAGCTCATCATTGGTTGGCGCCTGCCTTTCCCCTGTACACCAATCCCTGAAAGTCCCAACTCCTATTCAGATACCACCTGCTATTTGTTCTGGGACTGACTGATTCATATGCTCGACATTTCCTTCACAAAAGTTCTCAGCTATGATATAAAACTAAGACACTGAGGCTGCCAGAGAGAGAAAGAGGGAGCACACAAGAGCACGATGGCAACTTCCAGCGATGGGAATAAACTTAGTGTTTCCAGGCAGCAGAAACCTTCCCAGAGCCTGTCACTCGCAGCTTTGCAAATGTAACTTATGGTAACTGCTGCACTCAGTGCTCTCTCCGAGTTCCAGTAATCCCTCTTCCTGCTTTGTCCACAGTGCATTTACCTGACAGATCATTTAAAAAAATGCGACAACAAAATAAATATATAATAATGACAACTGTCCTCTTTTTTTCATTTGTCTTTCAATGTGTGCCAAGAAAGACACTATGGAATCGTTTTAGAGCTAAGCTTGCACAACTTGTTTCCTCTAAGTTCAAATGGAGACAACAGAAGTGGATGGAGAGGTCAGGAGAGAACACAGTGAGAAGAGCAAAAGCAGAACGGTAATAGAAGACAGGAGATAGTGAAACAGGGCTCCCATCCCACCTTCTGTGTAAACTGGTCGGCCAGCCGCTGGTAGAAATAACTGGACGGGTCCCTTAGGGCGTCGTCATAAAATTCCCCCTTTAGCTTGACGCTGAGCTCCACTATGTGCTCTCCCATTGGTCTGATAGGCCTTGCCACGATGTCATCAATTTCGTTGGTGATCTGGATTGGTCAAAATCAGAATAGCAGTGAGTGTGAGCCAAATATTTGGCAGAATATCGTCATTTTTGTCTTGAAATAGTAAAATAATGCTTACTAGTAATGCGTGTGCTAAATTAATAAAATGTTATATACAAATAACAATGTACTGCTTACCATATTTTCCTCCTCTGGTATGATTTCTTCCATAGGTGCTTCAGTTGTTGTTGTTGTAGTGGGTTCCTCAGTGATATCCACAGACTCTATAGTTTGAGGTGGTTCCTCCTCCACTGCAATGTCTTCTATGTCTTCTTGGACTGTAACTTCTTCAGATCCTGGAGCTTCGGTTTCCGGTTCTGCTACAGTGTCAGATCCATCCTCCTCCGCAACAGTCTCAGGTGCATCATCAGTTACCACAATCTCAGGTGGTTTATCAACCTCAGTCGCATTTTCTTCTGTGGCCTCCTCAGGTGAATCCTCCTCAGTCGTGTCTGGGATTACTTCGTCTACAGCAGTCTCACCTGTGTCTTCAACGACTGCCTCCTCAATAGGTGCACCTTCAGGTGTGTGTGAGGCAGCATCCTCATCCTCACCTGCCGCCGCCTCTTCAGCTTCTGGTAGTTCTTCTTCTGATGTTTCCACTGCTGCTGCTTCAGGTACGACTTCTTCTTCAGTGACTTCAGGTGTGACCTCTTCTGGGGCGCCTGCTGTGTCTTCAGTTGCAACTGGCGACGGAGCATCTTCTTCAGCAGTCTCTGTTATCTCCTCTTCATAGATTTCAGAGGTGGTGTCTTCAGGTGTTTCCTCAGCCTCAGATTCCTGAGCCTCCTCGACAACATCAGATTCAGCCTCTACAAGTGTGTCCTCTGTGGCTGTATGATCATCCTTCTCTGTGGACAGTTCTTCTGAAGGTGCAACCTCATCTTGTTCTTCTTCTACGCCTACTTCAGGTAAGTCGTCTTCAATAGGCACAACCTCCTCAGGTGATTCCTCCTCATGGACAGCTTCCTCAGGTAATTCTTCTGTTACAGACTCTTCAGGTTCTTCCACTTCAGTTACAGTCTCCTCAGGTTCTTCTTCCACAGTTTCAATTTCCTCTGGTATTGCCTCCTCAGTTACAACCTGTTCAGGTAATTCCGACTCAATTACAACCTCTTCAACTGTCTCCTCTGAAGGTACCACTTCCTCTATTGATTCCTCTTCTCCTTCATCAGGTGATTCTTCTATTGCCGTATCCTCTTCAGGTGAAACGGCCTCCTCATGTATGCCTTCTGTAGGCTCTGCTGTTTCCTCCTCAGCCTCAACAATGACCTCACCAACCTCTGGAGTGCCGTATGCACCCTCAGAATCTGCTTCCTCAGCTGTCTTCAACACGCCTCTATCGTCATCAGAGACCTCCTCAGAGACCTCTTCACCAACCTCTGTGTCCACCGGCGTTTCCTCGGTTATCTCTTCCTCAGAGGCTTCCGCAGTGACATCTGGGACGACGTCCTTAACAGCATCCTCAGCTTCCTCTGAGATATCCACCGGGCTTATCTCCTCAACAGCAGCTTGCTCGACAGCCTCCTCTGTGGTCTCGGGACTTATCGCATCAGTGTCCTCAGGTGTTTCATGGAGATCAGTGCCAGCAATAGGCCCCTCACTGACCTCCTCTGCTGCAGGCTCTGGAGTGGCCTGCTCTACTTCTGTTTCTAAAGGGGGGTCTGGAGCACTGTCCCCTTCAAGGTCTGTCACCACCATCTGTATGTCTGTAAAGGAAGAAGTTAAAAATTACAATCTTTGACTTTAACATTCAACATAATTGCTTCTCTAAAAAGACATTAAAGACTCTTTCAGGTGCATAGTTTTTGTGGTAACACTTTAGTTTAGGGAACACATGTCAACTATTACATCACTAATGTGTGTATGTACTAGTGTTCAACAAGGTCTGTATTAAGAATCATTGCACATGTATTAAGTCTTTATTGAACAATTTCTTATTCTCAATTAATAGTCAAAGGTTATTGGTATATAGTATGGGTCAAAACAGAGAGTAGACTCCTAATACACTGTCTGAATATGTGACTTATGTGTCAATAACCTCAAGACCAATTAGTATTCACCAAAAATACTGTAAATGACCTACTTAGTAAAAATAAGAAATTGTTGAATAAAGACCTAATAAATGTGTTATGAGGCTTAGTACAGACCTTATTGATCACTAATACATGTATATTACCAATGTATTATGCTTCTTCTGTTTATGTTTATGGCTAACATGTGTTACCACTTTTGTTTATTGCTATATCTGTATTCTTAAAGAGCATTCAAAGTGCATTCAGGTCTTTGCTCGGTGAGGCCTGGGTTTCTGATCCTGCTCATTGACACCAGTGAGTGATATCACTAAGATGGATTAGGAGCTATTCTGAGAATAATGTGTGTGATTAGCTTTCAGCAGGAAATCTGTTGCTAAGGCTATCTGCAACAGCATTAAAGAATGACACAAAAATGCCACACATCTGTAATAGTGTTTCTGGTTTCAGGGAGAAAAAAATAAAAACTACTGACCTTCCAAAGTGGTGGTTTGGATGGTTTCCTCTTTTGGAGAAGCAGTTGAGTCTGGTCTGCACAGATGTAACATGAGAAGCTAAGTCAGTGCAAATGTTCAAAATTACAACTGTTTCCAGAACAAAATGGCTTAGAAACAGGTGTTTTTTTTTCAGTTCTGTTGTCTCGACCCTCAAGAGAAACAAACTGATACCAGAATGGTTTGGGTTCTGGTGGCATGCAATTAAAGTGAACCACCTGTGATGCATTGGACAGTAAAAGGAAGCTACATGCAAATGCTAGCTTTGACTATAAGCAACCAACAAGATGTTGGCGAAGCTTGGGGAGGCTTGGGGAGACAGCATAGAGGTTCTACAGAGCCTTGATGCAACCATGAGGGTCCAGAGGCCTACCTGCACATGTCAGGCCAGGAGCTGAATGGCTCACTGAAGCAGATGGTGCAGAGGACCAGGAGAATACCAGACGTGAATACAATAACTTTCTCAAATTGTATCAGAAATTTGACTTTTTGGGCTAAGTGTGTTATATATATATATATATATATATATATATATATATATAAATATATATATATATATATATATTAGGGGTGTAAAGATTAACCGATACATATCGGTATCCGTTTTTAACGTGTAAGATACGGCTACATCGATACGTGAAGCCCCGTATCGGAAAAAAACTGAAATGAACCGGTCGTTATATCGATTTACTTGTTATGAATCAGTTAAAGGTGCCATGTGTAATGTCCGCCAAAAAATCAATTCATACTCCACATTCCATAAAAGATGGGGGCAGTATACCTCCAAAGTGAGTTGGTCTACCCTAGAGTAACAACTGAGACACGTGTATTGCAGTTTGGCTGGTGGTTATGTTGCCCACATACCGCCACCCATGGCCGAAACTGGTATTATGACACCTGTCGGGCTGTGGCTAGTAATTTAGCATGCTAATTCAGGTTGATATCTCTGCAGCACTATACCTTGTCATTTTTTAAATTACATCATCGCCCTAATTTCTTCTCATTCTTTTGATGCATGTAGCTCATTTTTTGGATATTTTTACCTCAATTCTTACACGTTTTCTGCTCGCTCAGACTCTCATTTACATTCCAAGCAGCGCGTTCGTCCCATATCCGGTTTTGAAACTATACTTGGTACGGAATTGTGGGTAATGCAGTTTGTTTTTGGTTACATTCATTGCCCAAAGTTGTCAAATGACCTCATTACCCATACATCTACTGCAACTTAAGCATGTGACAACTTGCACTCGGTCGGCTTTTGTTTTTCGAAATCCAGCGCGAAATTAAACACTTATAGCATTCCTAAACAGCAACGATAGTCTGTAGAGTAGCCTTACCTTTGATGAAGGGATTTCCTTAATGTTAAATAATAATTTGGCCCTTGCTGCTAAAACGATGCACAAATTATTAGCCAATGATTTTGTTCATATTCACTTAGACTTGTGGCATATGTTTCTGCATTAGGTCTACTGTTGGAACAAAATAAGCCCAGAGAGTTTATTGATTTGTAGGCCTATTTTATTCTTGTAGGGTAGGCTAGGCCATGCTATATGAGAAAAAGCCAAGAGTTTCTTAAGCGCTTTTATTTTGGTATTGTCTTACCTCAACAAGGCTAAAGCTACATGAAAACAATCAGATATAACTATAAAATCTGTGAAAGATCTATAAAGTCTATAAAAATGTATTTTTATGTTGTACTTGGCCCCTGTGTTTGACTGAAATGTAGACTATTCTTTTTTCATTTCAATACAGTATATGAAACAAACCTCAGTTTAGATTATCATATTCACACAATTTTTTTGCCTAATTGACAACCATGACCATGATAATTGATAATATAAAATGAATGTGCACTATGAGCAAATGATAAAAAATCTTTCAGAATGCTTTCCATTCTTGAACTGCATCGAATTGCATCGAATCGCATCGCATCGAATCGTACTGAATCATTTTTTATAAACATGTATCTTTTCTTGTATCGAATCGTGCCCATGTATCTAGATGCGAATCGTATCGTCTTTTACATGAGAGATTCACACCCCTAATATATATATATATATGTTTTGAAAAGTTTTGTGTAAGGGCATATTTGTTTTTATGTGAATGTATTCTGAAAGTCGATGCATACTTTGACAGTTCTATATGAGTTCTATGTGTGTGTGTGTGTGTGTGTGTGTGTGTGTGTGTGTGTGTCTGTGTGTGTGTGTGCATATACAAGTGTGTAAATGCAGTCAAGTATTACTGCAGGATAGCCTTCATTTTGTTATTTCTGAGTGTAAAAGAATACAAGACAAATGGGGGGAAATACAAGAGTTAGCTGTTTTTAAAAAAGGTTCTGGCAAAGGTTCCTAAAGTTATCCCTGCCTGAGAATTCATATTTGGTGCCAAGTAGAACGTGCTCATTTTCAAACAACCCAACACCGAGAGACGTATGGTTCTTTATTTCTCAGAGAAGTTGTCATTGGCACCAAAAGAGAATTTTCCGATTGGGACAAGTCAGGGCACTTTTTCTTCTCTGAAATGTTTATATTGTAACAGACATGCTCTGCTCCACATTGCCCCTCTTAATCTCTCTTGAACAGAAATAATCAAGGATATATTCATAACAACTGAAATCCAACACTGAACACTCACCTAGTGGATGAAGCCATTAACACTCTCTGAAAGAACATAAAAAAGGAAAAGAAAATGGATATAGATGTGAGTTGGTATGTAACCCAAAATGAACACAGATAGCACACTACACTCAATACATCTGGAAATGTTCTGTAAAACCCATGGGTTTGTCTTTGAGGCTATAAGCAATTCTTTTCGCTCACGTTTTGCACAAGGGTGAGATGCTCCTCTGACTGGCTGAAACCTCTGCCAATATCAAACACACTGGCGCTGCCATCTTGGCATCTGTCCATCCAGACCTGGTATTCATCTCGCTCTGGCAGACGGTCCCAGAAGATCTTGAAGGCCTCCCACACAGTCTCCTGACACACTGCAGAAAAAAAAGTTTCACACACACACACACACATGCACACACAACCACACAAATGCAAATGCACACATACACATGCACACAGAAACACATGCATGCACGCAACACACACACACACACACAATGTTTCTTATTCAAAGGGCCAACAACATGAATTCAGCTGGACCTCACTTCCAAATCTTAGACAGCTGTGCAGCAGCTACCATTCTCAAATAACCTGACATGAATTGGTGCGTAGTGTTAGTGTTTCACATTATGAATGCATGGCATTTTTCAATATGCTACTATCACATGCCTTGCTGTGATGTGTATATTGTCTCACACTTTCATGTTTGGCCCAGTGTGTTTACCAGTTTGTTAACCCTGTCTGTACACACAGTAAAGAATCATAATGAAGCATTTGAAATGACATTGCTATTTATCATTTGCAGAGTAGCTAACTCAGTCCTGTCTGGCTTAGAGACATATTGACACATTGGAAAAAGAGCAGTTCTCTTGAAAAGCGAGACTGTGATGGATACCCATGACCTGAAAGTAACTGTTGAGCCATAACACCATGGCAGAGTCAGGCGAAGCTGAAGTGGAATTTGACATCTCTCGACCCATCAGCACAGATGGATATCCAGTGAAAAAAAAACCAGCAATAACGGACACAATAATGGAAAGATTCTTGATCCCTGCACGCGTCATATATTCCAGACAGGGATTGGATTCTCAGCTTGGACGCAAATTGCTATTTAGACATGTGTTACTCCTCATTCTCTCTCAATGTAGCCTGTCTCTGGAAAAATAAATAACTGGAGGGACATTAACCCTTGACGATTTTCAACACCGGTGAACATTCTCCCTCTCGACAGGCCACATCTGCACGGTGAACTCGGGAGGCCCGAAAGACTAACCAGAAGCCCACTCGCAAGGAGCACTGGGTCTCATATTTTCCTGGCACCTCAGCCCATCTGATCAGTGTCTACTGCACCACTATTACAGAATGCTCTTATTAAAAAAGCAGTTCAACCTAGAGAACCATTAGGCAGTCATCAGTTTGGCTTTGTGAAAGAGCCCTCAGATGCTCATACGAAGCCTCAATTCTATTTTTATTATTTGTTTAATTTCTGAAACCATATCTAAAATTTAACACAAGCATAAACAGCAGGCTTTTTAGGCTTTGTGAAACATTGTGAACATATAAAAGTAATATAACAACATAACAATGCAGTAATAATATTTTAGCATAGTAGTAAGTACTATTACTAAGTTACTATTAATTAGTTTTGTTTTTAACTAGACATAACATTTGAAATGTTTTGTTATTTTGATTATTGTTGTATGTTTTGTAACTCAGGGCATTGCTGTAAAAGAGCTTGATGCTCAGTCAATTTCTCCCTGAAAAAATGGTTGATGATGATGAACTATCTGTTACCTGTAAACTCTGTATGTTTATGAGTGTTCTAATTATTTGTGTGCAGTAGGGTCACCCTAAGGTCTGGGCCTGTGGTTATCCCAGCCTGCTGCCGGGGGCTTGCTAAGCTTCCACGGGCGTAGTGACACGTGCAGGGCAGGCGTAGCCTGAAATCTCGTGCCGGATCCGTTCAGACTGACGGGCGGCTCAGCCTCAGGCAGGTGTGACTCTGACAGCCCCTGCTGACAGGCTGTAAGAAGCCACCTGAGGGTCGGCTCACGGGAACGGGCCAGTCTAACACTTTAGAGCTTCTACGCTGTAAAATGCTAACAGCTGATCAGCCCACTATTGGCAATGCTGCATGAAATGTAAGATGCCAACAATTGGAGGATCGCTTGAGAGTTCAATGCGTTTCTTCTGGTATCTGATTAAATCTTATTAATCTTTCACAATGGAAAGATCAAATGTCAAACAAGATGTGGCTGATAAGTAATTATAGGTTGCCCAAGTTTTGCCCTGTTTTTTTAAACAATTGATCTTTTCCAAAGTGATAAAAGTATTAGCATTGGTGTCCTTTTGTGATCCCTGTCTACTAGCCTTGGAAAAAGTACCAGGTTATTTTAAATAATGCAAAAACAAACAAAAAAAAAGTCAAACTGTGACAAAAAATAACCACTTTATAAACAAAGCCTTCTTCTTAACTGTGATAGAGAAAAAGAGATCTGCCAACACAACAGCTTACCTCTTAGGTGAAAGTAGCTCAGGTGATTATCTATTACTTGCTGAACGGTTTCTTGAGAACAAAGTTTAACTCCATTAGGGAACAATATATCTCGTTTTCTTCGGGATAATGCCCCTCTCTCATTATATGTATGGGCCTTTGAAATTGACTGAGTCAATAAAGCTCGAGTGGTATCCAAAGAGTTTGCCTGGTCGTATCTCTGTAACAAAGTGTCCACATGAATTCCACCCGAAGCATCTAAAAACAGGAAAGGAAAAGTGAGATGTTGCTCAAACTCCACATGGTTTGGTTCGATGATACAGGTGAGAATGTGGCAATACCTACCTGTGAAGATGTGAAAGACTCCTGTTAAAACCGCCACCGTCAACATCCAAGAAATCCAAGAAAGGCCTGGCATTGTAGAGCTATACTCCGAAACACTCAATTCTCAAAAAACTTCTATTTTACCTATACCTTCTTCTGAGCTCTTTAATATAGTGTTGATAGGCAACTTCCCATACACAAAATTGCATGGCCCGAAAATCTATGCAAACCATATTACTCTTTATTCCATTTCTTTTCAGGGGGTTGTCCCCTGTTTCCTAAGGGAAGCTCCTTCTCTACTGAAGACAGCTCCAGTGCAGATAAGCAGATAGGACTTTACAAGATCTGTTTGCCCTCTAATCCTATTGGTTAAGCCCTTGAAGTGAGCCACTACAGAAGTCAGTGATATATTATAATTGCCATCTTGAAACAATGTGTGGACACTGAGCAGCTATAAGCCTATGGGCTCCTATAATGATCTATTTTAGTGTGAAGTGACATTATAATTTCTATTGATGTAATTCCATAATTCAGAGTATAGCAGTTCATGATATGCTCATGATATCATGGATAATGGTTATATACTGTATAGCAAATCTAGCACAGAAATAGCCCCCTACTGATTCTCCTGTTTCCACGTGTTACATGTCCCTGTTTTTTTGTTTTCATTGTAAATACATTGACTAATAATTGTAATCTCAATACACATTTCAGTTGATATATTAAATCACTTAAACTGTATTACATCACATTGTCTTTCAGTTGTGCTGCATTAACCTATATCCCAGCCAGATAGTCCTAGTTATAATGGGAGTGACATAGCAAGAGAAGCACTCGCCATGGACAAAAAGTACCATTCTGAATAACATCTTTGCAAAAGCAAAACCTGTCCACCACCAGAACCAAAAAGCAGGTCAGGATGACAGTCTGGTCTGTCTGGTCTGTGCCGGTGAGTTTGTCCGAGTGCGTGGCGTGCCACTGTGGTGGGGATTGATGCGGGGATATGTGTGTATCCTGACGCTCCAGGTCAGCTCAGCGGGTGCCAGGTGGTCTTTCACTGCGACTTAATCCGCTGAAATTCACTTTGACAGGGACCAGATTCCATCAGGAATGGGAGGTCAAGGTGCGAGTGTGAAAGGTCGGCAAGGTTTAGTCTTGGAATCACACCTACCGTGATTGACTCTCTCTGCTGTTTCCGTTCTCTGTTTGTGACAGATTGTCTGCTGTAAATGCTATTGTTCACTCTTAGAACAACGTCTGTCCTGTAAGGGGTTTGACATTTCGCCAACACTGGTGGTGAAGTCAAAAGACAGCAGAGGTTGACCTGCACAGGTCAAACAAAAGCTCACTTCTAGTAACAGGCAATGCAAAACAGATCAGATTGTGAGGTAAGCATCTGTTCTATTCTTGTCTGGTTGAGTGTAGTATCTTCTTGGGTCTGTCTCGGTCTAATAATAAATAAGTCTGTAGTAATACTTGCCTTAGTCAGACCCCAGACAGACAACAGTGGAGTAATCCCCACCTGATGTGTCTAAAGTGAAAATCACAGGATAAGGGCCTATAAACTACACTGGGTATTTTTCCTTAATTTCCTTCTAGATAAATAAAGTATCTCTATCTATCCATTTGGTCCAAGGCAGGTAGCACAGCAGCTGTTGTCCTGTAAGATGAGTTCAGACATTTCTTTTCAGCTACTTCAATTACTGCGCTAATGAACTATTTACTTAACTGAGAGAGTAACTGGAAAGCCACTTAACAGATTTACCATTGAAGAAAAACACACAGTAATAAAAAATAAAATAAAAAATATACTCATGGGTATGCAATAAGTCATGTGCATGTAATAATCACATGGCTGCAAATAATGATTGTCATTACTCAACTACCTTAGTTAACAAAAACAACTATAACAGCAAAGGTTAGCATGCTAACTAAAGTCTGACATGTTAGCATGCTAACCACATGGATCTGGACCACAAAGCCAAGGAGACCCGCTCACGTTGGGGTTATTGCAAAGGGCAGATTACGGGGGAGACAGGAGGGTGGTCGGAACCCATCCTGGCCAGAGTCTGTAAATCGCTCTAATCTTGCCGGCCGATTCAGATTAGTCCAGACACTGTCGCGGTTACCTCACTGCCCTTTGCCTCTGATAGCCAAAAGAGACCCAGCCCAGACTTCCAGTGTCAGCTCCAATTAGTCCACACCAGAAAACACTTCTACTGCACCAATGCACCTTTAGTCTGTGATACTTCGTTTAGTTGTGCTTAAATTAGGCTATATTGAGGATTGGTTCACTATTATTCATCACAGCAGTTATACCAATCAATGGAGTTAAATCATACCTGTCAACACTCCCGTTTTTCCCAGGTTTCTCCCGTATTTCAAGGTCATCTCCCAGCACCCTCCCGTTTTGTTATTTCTCTCGGAAAACTCCCGTAATTTGCATGGCAATCAAACTTCATTTTTTTTAAATCATTGATCCATTCAGGTTGCCAGATTGTGTATGAAATAGCCTACATCCGACACATACACAATCACTTAGTTTCAATTTCAACCGTTTTGTCATTGGCTAAAACCTGGCAACCTAAAACCCAAATAAGGAAGCGGGTGCCGACTGCGCAGACTGAGTCTCGTCATAAGCAAGTGGTCTAGTTGAATGGCCTACTCCAGAACTAGCTGTTGTGAAATTGTTGGGAATTTAATTGATTAACACATCACATAAACTGTTATTAAGTGTTGTTGATACACTGAACTTGTGCCCTCGGAACCAAATCTGACAGCAAGCAGCTTTGGAGTTTTGGAAGTAGGCAGCTGGCGGATACATAACTGGCATAATCTGTGTTTGCATATTTAATACGTTTCATACATGTGTTTCAACACTGCATTTTGGTCGTTGCTTTTACCTTACCATTACCTTACGCATGCCAGTTATGTATCCACCTTTCACAACAGCTAGTTCTGGAGTAGGCCAATCAACTAGCCCGCTTGTTTACGACGAGCATAGATATATATATCTATGACGAGACTCAGACTGCGCAGTCGGCACCCGCTTCCTTATTTGGGTTTTGGGTTGCCAGGTTTTAGCCTATGACAAAACGGTTGACATTGAAAGTAAGTGATCGTGTATGTGTAGGGTGTATTTCATAAACAATCTGGCGACCTGAATGGATCAATGATTTTAAAATGAAGTTTGATGGCCATGCAAATTACAGGAGTTTTCCGGAAGAAATAACAAAACGGGAGGGTGCTGGGAGATGACCTTGAAATACGGGAGAAACCATAGACATAATATACATAGACGCCGCATTGGCTGCTGGAAACAAGAAATTTGGCCGCCATCTTGGACCTGTCATACTCCTCATTGCGTTGCAGCAGAAAACACAAGATGACAGCACTGTGCAGCATGTTCCTGCTCAAATCGGCGGACCATACTCGGGGGGATTTACTTTTCACAAGTAAGATTTAACATTACCGTACTATTGGTTGTATTTTGTATTTTCGAACAATGTGGCCTGTATCATAGCTACATGTATGACCTTTGCAGCAAAAAAAACCGCGTGAAAATCTGTTCGGTATTCAGTGAGATATGATTAATTAAGTGTGCTGACAGCTCATTGCACCGGCCAAACAGATTACACTGAGTGGAGTGGATGACCGGTCCAAGATGGCGGCTCCAAATCTCGTCAGCGCGAGTAGGGAGCAGCGGTCGATGCGGCGTCTATGTATATTATGTCTATGGGAGAAACCCGGGAAAAACGGGAGTGTTGACAGGTATGGTTTAGGCCTGTAACATTGTTTGTCGTCTGTTTACCTTTGAATTCGACCAGCCCTGGTGGCTCATCTTACCCCACCATTTTAAAAGAAAATGCTTCTCACAACAAGCTAAAGTACATTCATGATTTTGTTAAGCCCTCACATCATAGCTTAAAAGGGCACCAATTGAGTTGTAATGCATTTGAATGTTGTTCTATTCACGTTTTCTCTAAATCACCATAACTCTGGGCATGAATGAAATCCACTTGGAGAGCAAAAAATCATATTTTTACACATGTATTTTTTACCATGTGCTGTACCTTTCCAGTTAAAGAATGATCCCCTCTTCCTTAAAATGTTCACATGATACAATTTGTTTAGGGTTTTTTAGAAAAAAAGGGGTGGCTCATCTTACCCCGTTCTACCCTACTGCTGTGGACTTTTGGATAAAGTGTCAGAGACAAAAGGAAACCAAAATGGCAGTGAGGAAATGAGCATGGAGGTAATGAGCCCAAAGCCCTTAAACCCACTTCGGGAATCCCTCTGGTAACCTCCAGATTAATCTCTGCGTCCACACATTCAAATTAATGACAGAGTGAACGAATCATCCGCCACCCCCAACAAAATCCTCTTCTCTTCTTGCCACCAGTCCATATGCTCCGACTCTTTCACCAGGCTCCCCATTAACACTGGTTCTACTGGTCTACATGAGGGCTTTGATGGAGGAGGTCAGTGAACCCTGACCTTGAGAGGAATCACACTGGTGAAACTGAAGGAGAAAACAAATAGATCTCATTTCAGAGAGACAAATGTGTGGATGATATTAGAAAGACAAACAAATAGTCAGATTATTTTAGTTCTTAAACCAACAATGGTATAATTTGTATTTAACCCTCAATCAGTTTTCAATGGGTATAACTTTATTGTCACTTTCAATGAAAGTCTATCAGACTGCTCTGCAAGTTGGAAATTTACCCTAAAGGGATGCATCAAATAGTGACAGTGTCAGTGTACAATCAAAATGAGTTTGAAGCCATTATTTTAAGGTAAGATATAACTACGGAGTATAGTTGACGGATACTTCAACCAGACAAAATACCAACCCACTCCTCTGACACAATCAATAGAAGTCAGTGTGTTGAGTGCAATTTCCAGCAGGGGGGTGGTAAGGTCTTTTGTCTTGTGCCTTAAGCCAATATAGAGGTTGTAATGTTCATGATGAGATTAAACGGGATCAGCAGACGGCATGGATGAAAGGACCGTGCACTGAATCATAACACACCATTGTTCTCACCATTGATGATACAATGCTCAACTGAGTACTGTTCTTACATTCAGGACACGGAGAAAGCATATTTATTGCATGGATCCATTTTATCAGACTAGAAATATAATGGTAGGGCCCAAGGCATTAATGTCAGTACAATGTGAAGGCCTGGGTATAGTTCTCCAGCACCCAGTAGGAACTGAAAACCTCACGCACTCTATGCAAGGACTGCATCAGTACTGGATTGAGCATATGCTAATCGTGTTTAGTGCTTGATGAAGCTATAGTGGTAGCAGGATCATCTCCACGGGGGGGCTTAAGGGTTTAGTCTCCGTCTAGGACCCCTTGCAGTTGGTCTCAATCCCTAAATTACAAAGATACAGCCTCTAATTACATCAAAACCTCTCCACAATTCAGCCTCCCAACCCCATTAAACGCATATGCCCACCTTCTGGAGTCACCACAGTATAACCAATGTGCTGGCGCAAGAGAAACCCATCAAGCCTGTCCCTTGTGCATCCCACCAAAGCTCCCTAGCCCAATCTCCGGAGTGTCCTTCACACTCTCAAAGCTAAACAACGTGACAAACAGAATAAACTGTGCACTGATGTGCCTAGGGTAGGTCCCAATCAATGTTCTAGACAGGGGAGAAACAACGGTATACACAGAACAAGAGACCCACTCGGACCGCATCCAAGCTACATAAACACAACAGGGGAGCAAAACGAGGTTTTGTTTTAATAATCACATTACAAGGGGTCGTTTAGCAAGCTTGCTTCTTCGCCAGCTCTGGAAAATGAGGGCAGCAAAGCCAGAGAGTAAACTAAAAGAAAAAAACGGCCTCTGCGTATTTGTACTAATGCCACTATTGTTTGCAGCTGCATCTAAACCATATAAATATTCACCATGTTAAAATATGTAAACTAAAGTACATTTTTACATCAGAGAAGAAAGCACAAACAAAATGTAAAAAAATAACATTTTAATATTTCCTTGGTCTTCACATTAATGGCATAATAGCAATAGTAAAAGCTATAAAACATCTTGTTCAAGTAGTTTGTCTAAGTGTTCACAGTTTTATAAATAATGTATACAGCATTGCATTACACTTATCAAATTGGAGTGTTATTACTCAATTAATAATAATAATTATTATTATTAATATAAAAAAGAAACCAAACAAAAAACAAACCAAACAATTAGAAACAATATTTAAAAAAAGACAAAAAACAAATTGAACAAGGCCACTGGAAAACGACGGGTCTGCATTGAGCAGGGTGTCTTCTCTGACCGGAGCCTGGACCCTTCTCTTCACCCCTCTTCACTTCGCCGCTCCCTGCTGATGATAGAGCTGGAGCACCAGGTCACGGATCTCCTCCCGTTTCCGCCGCACCTGCTGCCGTGGAAACCAGTGCTCCAGCCGCAGCGGAGGATCAAAGTGCACCACCGGATTCTGTTGTGGATGGTCAGAGAGAGAGAGAGTGAGAGAGCGAGAGAGATGAGAAATAAAGATCTACTTTGTAATTTCAGAAGACTATCTATGGTTAATCTCCTACAAGACATGTGTTTCACGATCCAGCGCATGGACACAGTAGACTAGTGGGAGGCAGGCCCAGGCGCTCTGCTGAGGTGGGGGACAGAGCCTGAGGGCTGTGTTGGACATACCTGCAAGAAGGCCTCCACGTACTGGAGCAGGTAGAGGCCGCAGTCGCTGCTGTTGTCCTGCAGGGGCACCTTGCAGTGTGAGCCCTTCATATTGTCCGGCGTGAAGCGGCGCGGGGTGCCTCTGCGCACCTCCCACTCCACCTGCAGGTAGCTGAGACAGACGCAAGGGTCAAAACACAACACACACACTCCTGCACACTCACTCTCTCAAGGGTCACACACTCTTGCACACACTCTCTCTCTCTCTCCCTCCCTCCCTTTCTCTTTTACTCTCTCTCTCTCTCTCTCACTCTAACACACACACACACACACACACACACACACACACACACACACACACACACACACACACACACACACACACAAATAATGTTTGGAGCTAAAGAGACACCATTTGGAGTGGTTCATGGAAGGATAAACTCTGAGTGTCTGCTGGGCTCAGAGGGCATTTACATCCGCCCACGCACAAACAAACACACACACACACACACACAATGAAGAGAGCAGTACTCACTCTCGTAAGAGCTTGTAGATGCGCTCATGGAAGGAGAGCTTCAAGGAGTCCATGACCAGAATACACGGCCTGGCAGAGGAAAAGAATATACTGAATAAAATGTACTGATGTCCATTCACACACACAGACACACACACACACACACACAGACACACACAGCAGATGTTTTGTTGTTGAACTGCATTGCTTACCGGTATGTCAGTAAGTAAAGTAAGGCTCTTACCTCCTGCATATGCTTTCTTTAGTGCAACTCTGCTGTGTACAGTCCTAGAGAATACAAATAAAACTAAGTGCATTCAGATCAGCATCAATTTAGCCATCTTGATATGCGGGGATAGGAGGTAATTCAATTATTTAAAACCTTTAACTAGGTCTAAAACCGTGCTTGCGTGACCCCTTACTGTGGTCATTGTTGTTTCAAATGAAATACACAGTGAGATGTCACCACAAAGACTTATCTGCTTATCTGTTGTAAAATGCACAATAACAATGGTGCAGTTACTCTAAACACTCTTTTGAAGTTGTTGGAAAGAATAATGTTTACCGGCAAACTTTGTGATCTCTGGTAGGAGGACGTGGCTCGTACGTTGGTCCCTGTCAAAACACACACACACACACACACACACCAGTTTCACAATCTCTCATCAACACAGTGAACTGAGCAGAACCTCTCTTATTTTTTTTTTTTTTTTTTTTTGAAAGTGGAGTCACAGATTCGTTTCTGACTTTACAAGAGTCTGTTAGAATAGTTTCAACTTTTAATGGTGCTCTAAATCTGTTTGCACTGATCTGGCCGAATTATGTGTTCCTAGGAGCTCCATATATAACTTCAAGGTAATGCCAAAGCACAGTGTCCCTGTCCTACAGGTAAAGACCAAAGCTCCCTGAATCTTTTTTCCCTTTAGAGTAGCAAGTGTATTTCATGACTGAAACCTCTCCAAACACCCTAAAACAGGGTTTGAGTGTACTTTGCACGTGTATGGTTGGGACTAGTCTGCGCCATTTTTGATGATCCATAGATGTAGACCCAGTGAAGTAAATGGGGAAACATACGGAATATGGACTAATTACTCGAATAACAGACATACTGGGGTGCAATAAGGGACAGCACACCTGTTTCATGTTCCCCCTACAGAAAAAGAAGGGAAAAAAACCCTTGGGCCTGAGGCCTCCATACCTTGGCTGGAAGCCTGGGGCTCGCATTTCTTCTTAACCCCAGCACTCCCCTCCTGGACTGGGCCTCCCCACTTTACAACCTGGGGCTTCTCCAAACCCGGGAAACAGATGATGACCAGGTACCAGTGAGCCCTTTGGGGTGACAGAGAGGGCAACTTGCATAAGCACGCAGATGGTACATGGCAGTCATAACCAAAGACATTCACAGACACCGGACTGGACAGATTTGAGTTGACCTAAATAGAGTCTCCTGGACTGTGCACAACAATGCAGCACTAAATGACATTCACAATTCAAGGGAGCAGCTCTATGAAGACTTCTTTGTGTGTGTGTGTGTGTAAAGACAGGCAGAGGAAGAGATAATCTGTGCATGTGTGTGTGTGTGCATGTGTGTGTGTGTGTGTGAATGCACAATATGGTCTTCAATTTTACAAGAACACGCCATGTCATATTTAAACATCCATGTCTTGTATCATTTCCCATTTGCAACATTTCTTTGTCCCATTGCTCGTGTTATGGCTAAATGGCTGCTTTGATATTGAACCTGTGGAGCTTGCCAAACGGATGTCCTTGGTTTCCATCCACACACACACACACACACACAGACAGACAGACAGACTGCCTAGCACACAAAGAGCCTTTTTGTGCCTTGTCCTTCCTAAAACACAAGCCATGAAAAGCCAGGCCCATTCTGCCTAGGAAACACAAAGCTCCGTTCTGGCTATTGCACTTTTGCATTTGCATAAGTAATTTCTGCCATATGTAGAATGTAAACATGCCCATAAACATAACCATGAGGCTGATGTATGTAGGCCATGGCGGTGAGAGACATAGGGGTGGTGGGCTGAAGACGCTGGGGAAAGAAGGGTGGTTGGGTGGGGGTGGTGGGGGGGGGCTGCCCTGGTTCGACTTTGAGGCCTTACTCTGCAAAGTCGGTGGTCTGCCCTCTCCCTTTTCCATCTCACTGTTTCCATGTCTTGCACTCACTGTAATGGGAGCGGTGAGCTCCAATAAAGGTGCTCGGTGGTCTCCCAAAGTGGCAGTGTGTGTGTGTAGTCTCACTCACTCTTGATTCACTGGGACAAAGATGTAGTCTTTGTTGAAGATGTCCACATGCCTTGTCCATGTTCGGACTCTCTGATGTCTCCTGTACTCCGACCTACATAAAAGATCATTTAATCATTCACTTATTAACTCTCTCTCAGTATGAACATATCACACAGTGTGACAGAAATAGCTCAGTAACTGTTACGGGAGAAATTTCATCAGAAAAGAATCCTCATCCAAAATACCTTGAGGATAAATTATAAATGAATAAATAACAAATAATGTAGTTATTGTACACTACTACAAACTGTTCAACAATGGATATTTCCTAAAGTGCACCAATGGAAAGACACTGATGACGTCTTACAGTTGCTAGTCAATAGACGTCAATAGACTTGCTGGCCAGGTGCGTCAGTGTGCTGCAGCACTGACTCTGGCCTTGAGCCCTGGTCATGCGGGCGTGACAAACGTGAGAGCTCTGTAGTGTACCCTTGTGACCTCTCCAGTCTGGTCTATCCTCCCTCCCTCCCCCGCCCCTCCCCCCGAGCAGTGAAAATACTGAGCTCCTTACGAGCCCTCGGTCGCCTCCTCGCTGGCCGTGTCTTTACGGGTGAGCTGCTTGTAGAAGAAACTGCTGAAGATGTGTGACCGCTCCCTCATGTCCTGGTCGGCTCTCTCCTGGAGCAGGTACCTGGCCAAAAGGACAGTGAGTGCAACTGTAATTGGCTTATTGTCATTTGATTTAGCTTTACTCAATTAAAACAGCAAAACTGCAATGTTATTGATATTACCTGAAATACACAATTAAATAACATGACTTCTTAATGTTTTTCACACTATACACATTTGCCTAAAAGGCACGCACAGTTCATCCCCATAAAACACAATTTAATGTCCCTTGTCATTTTTATTTTAAACACTGGATAGCTAGTCTAGCTTAGGAATACAATAATATAATAATAATATATAAAATAATAAGGTCTCAAGATACTCGCTAAATAAATGCCAAGTGGCTGACGTGGGGCTGGTTGTAAAGAAAGTCATGCATCCATAAAAACATACAGCTTATTATAAATTACAAGTTTGAGAGGGTATCTTCCTACATCCTGCTCTTAGAGCACTAATTTCTGGTACGAGAAGCCATACAATTTCAATTGATTAGGCACCTAAGGCAAGGCACATGATTACCTAACATCATTGCCCATGCATTATTTGCTGATTAACTGTAAGTAAAGGGCAGAGAGCCAAGGTAAAAATATCAATGTGCTCACTTGAGGTAGAAGTCAATGATAACATCATTGAGGAATTCCCCACTTTTTAAGCACTCCAAATCTTCTGTGGTCACGGTGATTCCACCCTTGGATGGTGGTGGGGGGTACTGAATTAACCTGAAGACCAAAAAAGGAAAATAAATCACCAAACACTCAGTTAACAAGAATCTATGGATGAATAGAACAGGTCTTTATTGTCATTGTCACAGGTACAACGAAATGTAAAGTTCTCTCCAGTCAGTGCATTTGTTTGTTTGTTTGTTTGTTTAATTTAAGGCCATTTCCGCAACTAAGGCTATTTAATGGCCAGAGCACTGTGTGTTACAGAAACTTAAATATGTTTTTTAAAATCTATGCTAATAAGATATTCTAAAACCTTCCCAGTCAGTGCATCGTTCATTGAGTCTATAAAAATATAATTGAAGTGCTAGTGTTACTTAAAAAAATAAATAGAAACATACAACAGCATTAGCAGCATACATAAACACACACAGCCATACACACCCAGTCATTGCATTAAAAAAATTATAAACACCCAGTCATTGCATAAAAAACAGTATGAACACACAGTCATTGCATAAACACAGTATGAACATACAAGATCTACATGGAGGACAGTTGTCTCAGACAAGCAGACCAATTCCCACAGATGGATTAGGACGAGAACTAGGGCACATTCTAATTCTTAATTTCACAGGACACTTAAACTGGGACTGAGATTAATCTGAAGCTAAGGGCTCACGATGACCAAACCTGGTGTTGACATTAGCCTCTATGGAAGGGAGCCATTAACATTTACTTGCACACTTCATCTAGGAGACATTTTTAAACAACGCTAACTTACAGCGCAATAAATACATTAGAAACGAGACACTGCCTCTCTTCCAAGGAACTGGACCAAGTCATGAATATTATAGCTACTACTGTTGCTTTCAACACACGCCTGCTAACAATAGCAGCTTCTCTGGTTGCAACTAAAGGGGCCTTTTTGGCCCCATTGTGAGTTGAGTGAGATTTTTACCTGCGAGGCAGGGCCTGAGTCCTGCATGGACTGCCTGCGGACCGCGTCTTCCAGGTGCTGGACACCGAGCTGGAGGCTTTGGCCGCAGCCTGTGAGGACTGACTGGCCCCTCTCCCAGAAGGACTCTGCTTTTGGGAATAAGAAGAGGGTCCAGGCCAGGGCCATCAGACCAGGGCAGATCAGATCCAACTGCCCCTCCCCCCAGCCCCCCCAAAAAACGTCCCTCAAGTGATTTTTCCACGGCTTTATTATTTTTGGCCCGAGGCAAGAGGTAACAATAGTTTCTTGACACATAAATTAACACAATTTTGTAAATATTGGTCGTCGGCGTGGAAAGAAATGATTAACCCAGATCGCAATGTGCCGTGGCAAGGCTGAAAAAATGGGGACAAATAAAAGTAAACCCCGATAAGCTTTTTTTTTTTTTTTTTTTACAACTGCCCTGCACCCTGAGATGAAGTGGTGGAGGAGGATGGATGGATGGATGCATAATGGAGAAGAGGAGGAGAGGAGAGCAGAGGGAGGAGAGGATGAGAGGAGAGGAGGAGGGTGACGGCATGTGTTTTCCGCCTGGGCTGGTCCCCGGCTGCCGGGCTCTCTCCACGGTGTGGCGGGCGAGCCAGCTCGTAAAGTGCAGAACGCGGTGGCCTACTTTCCGGCCTGCCAGCTGGCCCCGGGAAGCGTGGCTCGTCCCTGGGCTCGCCGTCACCTCCACAACACAGAAACCCACCTCGCCACCGGCCCCAAGCCCCCCAAAACAGCCCGAAACCCCTCAACTCTTATCCAGCAGTGAAACCCCAAAAAAAACAACCCAACCCCCCCCAACTCCCTTAGCTCCATCTCCGGTTCTGCATCCCTCAGCCCTGCGTGTACCTCCAAGAGTGGGGTGAAGTGAGCTCCTCAACTTCTGCAGATGCAGCTGGAGGTGACCCAACAGGGCGGGTGGGAGAAAGTGTGTGTGAGACATTGTGTGTATGTGTGGGGCGTGGGGGCACTCATTCAACAATCTCACCTCATCAGTCCCACCGTGGAAATGCAAAAACACACGCAGGCACACACACACATGCAGGCACACAGGCACACACACACACACACACAGACACACACAGACACACACAGACACACACAGACACACACACAGGCATATACACAAATATATACCAAATGTCTGTTAAAGTCCCCAGTCCTCTCAAGGGACTTTGCTTGCCACCATGTAATTGCCCGGCGAGCCCACCCTCATCTCCCCTGATTCATAGGTACTGGGCTTGGCCAAGACCTAACAGCATATCGGATGACGCCTTCATAGTGTCTCCATAGTGCCGCACTTGACATGAGGCCCAAATCCAGCAGAAGTGTTTGGGAGAGAGAGGAGAGTGGAGTGAGTGTGATAGAGGTGGTTTGAGTGAGGATGGCAAACAAATCCTGGAGCCTTGCTTGGGTGACTTAATCTGCCTGAAACCGTTGTAATTTGAGAGGGAAAATGATTTTGTGTGTGTGTGTGTGTGTGAGCACATGCACATGTGTGTATGCGTGTATGTGTGTGTGTGTCCAAATGGGAGGAAAGCCAGACCTACTTTCCACCGTACCTCTGAAGTAGGAGGTGACCTGTGTAGTGTGTGTGTGTGTGTGTGTGTGTGTGTGTATAGCTATCTTTATGAGGACCTGATTTTAGCATCTCATCTCCACTCCCCTCTCCTCTTACCTCTCCGTTCCTCGCGCCTCCCTGCGCCTCAGTCCGCCCGGGGCTGCCTGGCGGCTGGCCGAGCAGGGCGAGGAGGTGCTCCTCCTGTCCGCTGCAGTGGAGCAGCTCTAGGCCCTCGGCCCACGCCAGCGGAGAGGACAGGCCGGGCTGACCGCTGCGGAGCCCCACCAGGTCCATGATGGAGGCCAGCAGGGCCGCCTGCAGATCCTCCAGGTGCTCATTGAGGACCAGCAGCATAAACGGACTGGCCTGACCTACATACGCGTAAAAGGAGGACCGAAGGACGGACAGACACACACACAGGCTCGCGCGCACGCGCCCGCACACACGCAGGCACACACAGGCACACACACACACACACACACACACACACACACACACACACACACACACACACACACACACACACACACACACACACACACACACACACACACACACAGAGACACAGTAAGTGAAAACCACAGCTGGTGGAGTCAAGTCATTATGTGTTTGACTGGGATTTGTCTCTCTCGGTCTCATTCTCTCTCTTCTCTCTCTCTCTCTCTCTCTCTCTCTCTCTCTGTCTCTCTGTCTCTCTCTCTCTCTGTCTCATTCTTTCTCTCTCTCTCTCATTCTCTCTCTCTCTCTCTCTCTGTCTCTCTGTCTCTCTCTCTCTCTGTCTCTCTCTCTCTCTGTCTCTCTCTCTCTCTCTCTCATTCTCTCTCTTGCCACCCATACTCTTGCCTCCTTTTCATTTGAAGGGGATATTAATAGCTCTGCGTTCATCTATGTGTGGTTGCCAGTGCCTTGTCCTCATAGATTCCATGATGGAGAGAAAGGAGTGCACACTTGGCCCTAGGTTCTAAGAGACTTTGTCTTTTATGTGTTACTAGTGTACTTTTCTGAATTACTAGTGTACTCTTTCACCGTTGCAGTACCCCACAATGGCTGCTCGGGTACTGAGCTTAAAGATGGTTTCCACTGACCTTTGCAGTTCGACTGCAGCGCTAATTTAATTTAATTCAATTAATCCTTCACTGGATTGTGGAGCCGCCCCACCTGCTGATCCCCAGCCTTGGCATTATAAATCACTCCTGCACAGCGGGGCACCCCGTCAACCCTCAGTCAACACTTACACACATGCACTGTGAGATCCCGGGCCTACGGCACCTCATTAAGCATGGGGAGGATTGACTGTGCTGACTAGAGGCAACTGAGCATTTACCTCCAATGTGTGTATTATCCCTAGGTCGGACAATAAATAAATAAATCCAAAGATTTGGGGCTCGTGCCCCGCCTAATGTTTATATAGGTAACTTTCTATGCCCTGGTTATTAAGAAAGTCAAAAACATTTCCAATTTTGGCAAACACACACTAGGTGCTGTAGACATAATAACAGTAACATATGCCAAAAAAAACAAAGTAAATACTGTACTCTGGCAGAATAAACCGACATAAAGGGAAAACCCTGTTTCCTTTGGAAGTATACTATAGTCTGGGGCATGTGAAAGAGATAGGAGGAGTGTGTATTTCCATGTCTTGAGTGTGTGTATGTGTGTGTGAAAGAGAGAGTGTGAGTATATTTATGTATGTGTGTGTGTGTGTGTGTGTGTGTGTGTGTGTGTGTGTGTGTGTATGTGTATGAGTGAGAGAGAGAGAGAGAGAGAGAGAGAGAGTGCGTGTGTGTAAGTGTGCCACAGGTGTCTGACCTGGCCTGTGGATGCTCTGGATCTCCATCAGTTCCGACTGCATGAGCCGGGCCTGGGGATCGGACACGACCAGGAAGAGGAGCGAGGGTGCGGCCTCGCCGGACGCTGGGAACAGCGATCCGTCCTGCGCCAAGCCGCCGTCCCAGACGCCGTAGCGCCGCAGCTCCGACGCCACCGCGGTCACCGAGACCTCGTCGCCACTCCCTCCTGGCACAGTGGAAACACAGCACAGCACGGGCACATGATAAGCTCCCGGGCACGTTTTGGGCTCAGGAGTCAAACATGGCATTTGTTGGGCAGAAGGCAAAAACAAAAATGTCTGCCAAACACCATAAACATAAACACAACATAATGCACAAATATAACACAAATATGAAAGGTAATAAAATGTCCTCTCGCAAGGAGAACGAGGGGGTGAGGGAATGTAACCTTGTGAGGTCATTCACGGCAAGATGTTTTAAGCACAAATGGGCATTAAACAATGGCAGCCTTTGTCACCCCATTGTCATGTAACAAGGCTTTGTTTACAGTCACGAGATCCCATGGAGGCACAATGCCACCAGCTTAAGGTGGCAAGGGTAGCGTGGCAGTGGAACGGTAAGAATAGCCGTGGTGCACTGATGCCACCCTCTAAGCGTCTTACGTGGGCAGGACATAGAGAACCACCATGATGCCAAGTGTGAGACACAGAGGGAGAGAGAGAGAGAGGGAGAGGGAGAAGGAGAGGGGGAGAGCAAAAGACAAGGATGGGGGTTGAGAGAGTGTGTGTGTGTGTGTGTGTGTGTGTGTGTGTGTGTGAGAGAGGGGGGGAGGGGAGAGAGAAAGGTTCTCTAGGTGCACGTATACAAACACCCCACTCTGTCTGCACAGCAACTGTAAATAGAGCATTAATCTGAGCTCCTTAATGCAGTCCATCGCAGAGGCTGACCGCCTGAGTGGACAGTCGCAAACAGCTGAGGACCAACGTCACCTGTGGGGGTTGGTGAGAATGACACTCTGAGGCTGGTGGTTTTAGAACGCCCTCTGACCCACACCAGTAGCAGTCTGTCCTCCCACTGTGGGATTTAATGTCTTAAGGATCACTCCTTCTCTCCATTGACTCACATTGATTCACACACTGATTCTCACATTGACTACTGATTAATGGAAAAAAAACCCAATTGATTTTTGGAAGGATGCTTGCTCTCTCCCTCTCCATAATAGCTGTTACACCAGAGAGGGCATGAAAAGCACTGTGTTGTGGCTACCCTGGAGCGACCTGATGCAACAGCAGACGTCCAGCTTGGTTCAAAGAAACCTGGCCCCCTGCAGGGTTTGATTCCAGCGCTTTGCCAACACACCTAACTCAGCACAGCATGCAAGCTGTAAGTACACAAGCCCTGCCACAGTACTGGAGTAGACGAGCCAAAGGCTTGGGTACAAGCCCTCTTTGACTCTGAGGAAGATGCTGCATGTTGAAACGTTAGTTGTTTGCACCTAAAGTCTTATAAATTTGTGTGCTCTGGTCCTTCCCTGGGTTCAGTCATTTGATGTGGCCCAGGGCCTGCTACTGCTTGGATACAAGTCTTTAGGATGGTAAATATAGAGTTCGATACTCCAAAACCGCTCACCATGAGAAAGTACAGTACGCATGCATGCACGCACACAAAGATGATGAGTATATGCAATAGACATAAGTGAATTTCCAACAGCCCGTGTCTTTCGTCAATAACATTGTCAAAATGTTGGAAGCCGAAGTTGCCTATATTAGTTTAGCTTCTCAATGAATTACATTATAGTACTATTCTTTTATTATTGAATTGGATAATCATAAGAGACCCTCATATCAAATGAAGAATCGTAAACATTGTGCACAGTTCTTCAACATTTCTTCTACACTATGTGAAGCAGTTCCCTGTGTTCTCTGTGGCATTTTGGGACAGTGAGGGGAATTAAGTGTGCCTAGCTGTCTGCTCTGCCTCTCTGTCCGGGACAGACGGTGCCGTTGAGACCTAATTAGGGTCCTGGCGGTGAGATGGAGCGGAGCCGGCGTGCTCCTGGCCCTCTGGCCACTCAGACACATGGAGCCAATACAGAGAGGACAACGTGATGACTTCACCTTCAGAGGCCGCACTGGGCACAGCTGGCATCTGATCATTATCTCTCTCTCTCTCTTTCTCTCGCTTCCTCTTTTCTTCTCTACCATTTCTCTATCACTCCATCACACCCACACATGCACGCACACACACACACAATCTTACAATATGTCTGGTTGTGGGTAAATACCTTTTAGTGGAATGCCCAGGCCTTCATGTGTGATCTACAAAAAAAAGAGCAAAGAAAAAAGTTGCATTAGCAAAATGAGAACCCACAAGGACAGATGCAGTTCTGCCATTAACAAACCAGAGCCAGGAAGTCAGTTCCCCTCTTGATTAGAGCTCTTTGAACACAGAAGTGGCCTTCTCACCACAAACAAAAAACACACATGTGAGTCCACCCCACACAGACTCGAACCTCTTGGTTGATACGTCCGGCAGGAAGAGTGGCATCATCATGCCATAATTACCTGCAACTATACTCATCCCACCGCAAAGTGTTTGTCAACATGACAACGGCGCTAGTGTGTGTGTGTTTGTGTGTTTTGTGTGTGTGTGTGTGTGTTTGTGTGTGTGTTTTGTGTGTGGTGTGTGTGTGTGTGTGTGTGTGGTGTGTGTGTGTGTGGCCTGCTGCACCACCAGTTCTCCTGCTGTTCCACAGGCTCAGAAGAAACAAACATTTGTGACACACTAACCTACTGTGAGTGGCCCATTTTGCTTCTTCGTCTCATTAAATCGACCCTAATTTATTGCAGGATCCTTCCATCAGGGCTCGGCTATTTCTTAATTGGTTGTAAATGGAGAGAAAAGAAGGGGGTTCTCCTCATGTTCTGAAGGTTTTAACAGCGCCTCAAGATGACTTTTAGTAGGGGAATCTCATGGCAATCTGGGCCTGCGGAGTTGTGGGGGTTGTTGACACAGAGAAAGCGGGACATGGAGATTCGTTGACACGGGGGAGAGTGTTTTGGAAACAACGGCCTTGTGCGATCCCGATCAAAAAGTACTGCGCCTGTGCTCTAGTTTGCGTTTTATTTGTAGTTGTTTCACTTTATTTATTGGCTGCTGCTTCACATCTGCAAAGCGTGTGTGTGTGTTTGTTGTTTTGTGTGTGTGTGTGTGTGTGTGTGTGTGTGTGTCTGTGCATGGATTTTTGAAATTACACGTCGGGAGGGATTCAACAGCTTTTGGGAGAACCAGATGTACTTTATTAAGACACACAGAGACTAAAAGAGATGTGAGATTGGCCAGTGCTGAAACACTGAATGAGGGAAAGACTGGAGCGAAGCAATGGAAAGAGAAAAGGACTGGACCAAACGTTTACTTTATGCATGTAAGATGCGTAGGCTGGATATCTTCTTCATGGAGATATGAAACACATGTGGAAACACACAAACACAAAACACACACAAATACAAACACACACACACACACACACACAAATACAAAACACACACAAATACAAACACACACACACACACACACACACAAACACAAAACACACACAAATACAAACACAAACACACACACACACACACACACACACACACACACACACACTGTGGTTAATACCTGACTGACATTCGTATTAGCTCATATAGTCGTATTTCTTGCTGGTCTCTGCTGCATAATCTAACTCATCTCATTAGTATTATTACAGTACGTATATACTCTCACTATGATATAAGCACTGGCTCAACATTATGTCTTCTTTTACCACAGCACTCCTGCCCCATTAGCTTTTATGTCTGCTGTAAATGCCATTGCAGGCGCAGTTTCTCTCGGGCCATTATGACGATCCACGTGCGCAAACCAATGTTTACTCCAACGTTCATTTGGAGTCTGTATAAAAACGCTAACGGTGCTGTTGAGGTCATATCCTCCACCCTCTGTCACCAGGATCTCTGACTGGGCACTCCAGTTTGCTCTTGTGCTCAACCCAATACTCATGGCTTGCACAGGAATTTGACTTGAGAGCCGTAATTATGATGGAGGACGCTAGCTAGCCTCTCACGCTCACCATGATGGCTCCCCTACTCTGGGCCCTCAGGCTGCCCATGTGCAGCTCAGCGAAGGGCAGCTCCATCACAGAGGGCACCTCCTGCAGTCCGGCCGAGCTCTTTCCTGCTGCAGACTGAAGGAAGAGGTGGACAGATAAAAAAGAAAAGTTTACTCATTACTAATTAATTCATTAGTTCATTAGTTAACTCATTAATAATCAATTACACACTATTCACGACCATGTCAAACCATAGACTATAATTAAAACAAATGCCTAAGACTGTAGAGTCTAATCTTTAGCATTCTTGGCACATATTGTTAACTGTATATTGTGATGGAAGGCAAATGGCAGATGTACAGCACATTGCAATATTAGGCATACTGTTTTACCAACATACTATAATTGCTTTCATTTCTGTTTGACAAAATGAATATTATGACATAAGTAACACATCACACTCAAATTGAAGAATAAAACACAAGAATGTCCAAAGGCCTGTGGTAACTGGGATTGTCTTTGAACAAGGCTACAAAAACCAATGTGCAAGTTGTCTACATTGCAAAGACATAATCTGATGAATAATTAGTAGACAGTATTAGTCAGATAATCTACAACACCATTGCATAACAAAGGATAACAAGATTCCCATTCACTTGTTGTAGATACTGCAACTAACTATAATCCTTTGGTAACGAGCTGCACAAAAATAAAAGTCCCCTGAAATGACCCTACTTCCCTCACAAACACAACAGGGTGTTTTGGACAGCATCACTAATAAACAAATGGAATCCATGTCATGTTTCTCTAAAAGCTCCTTGTTCTATTACAATCCACACACAACAGGGTGTTCGCCACAGGCATGCTCTGAACTGTGTGTGTGTGTGTGGGGGGGATATATTTGAGAGTTGGCTGTGCAATCTCATCAACACTATGGCCTCTGGGTTACATAGACCTCACACACACACACACACTTTATCCACATTGACCACTCTGCCCACAAATACCCACACCCATGTGTGTATGTGTGAGTGTATGAAAACAGAGCATGCATACCGATCCATGCAAGTATTTATTTACCAATGTGGTGGTGTGAGATGCACATGCATGACGTGTATATGTGTGAGTGCTAAAAGTGTGCAAGTGTCCAAACTTCTGTGAAATCACTACTTGGTGTAACTAGTGCCAAAGGAAATAGTCAACTGTTGCGTTTATAGCTAACATGGTCAACAATAAAGTATGTATAAAACAATAAAACAATCACTACCTTCAGTTATGTTACTAGGTGCAACTGAAAACATTTGCATCCTGCCAAACGGTCTGTTATTGAAACATGGCCTCTTGAATGACACTACCATTTGTGTTGATTACTTCCCTTGTTGTGTCTTCTATGAGGATAGGTTCACCTACCGGTTCCGTCTGGTTCTGAGAGCTTCGTCTCAGGCTCATGTCATTGTCGTCTTCATCACCTTTTTCATCATCACTGGAGAGAACAACTAAGACAAGAGAGAGACAAAGAAAAAGAGAGAGAACCACAAAAAGAGAGGGGAGAGCTTAACACAGAGGCCTGAATGTTGCAATCGCACAGCTGCAAGCCAAAGGCAGCAAGCCTCGAGCATTAGCATCACGGAAACCACATGTTGGTACAAGAAAACAAACACCCAGGCAAACATTTTCATTCAAAACAGTTTTTCAGTAATTCACTCACTAATTTAATATCCGGAAACATGACATTAAAAAAAAAAAAATCGCCTTTCTGTGCAGTGCTAGTGCAGTTCGAAAGACATCAACAAACACACCGCAGCCATCTGAATGGCAGGAACAAACTGATCTCTTTAACGAACACATGAGTTACACAAGCATGAGTAACTTGGTGCGCCGCACAGTCATATGGCTCAACACAACAGATGTGGACACTTCTTCCCAGTGCCAAACCCTCTATGGATAGAGCCAGTGACAGCACCAGTGAAGGCTGCATCGGGGTGGCTGGAGGCCACAGCGTAATCTCACTAGAGGCCTCTGGCTCCTGGTCTGAAAGACTCTCCTGTTAAGTGCCCCGTGGCCTGTGGCCCTGAGCCTGGGGAAAGTACTGGGGTGAGAAAGAACACTGTCCCTTTCACCAGGGCAGGGTGGGGTGGTGAGGTGAGGTGGAGAAAATCGGATGAGAAGCCACTTCCTGCCTGACGTGGGGGTTGTGACCTTCACGTGAGGAGACAGTTTAATTAGAAAGACAAAAGGTCTCATTTAGAAGAGAGCAGGAAGAGGTAACCAAGGAGAAAGCCAAAAAGGAGAGAAGAGCTAAAGACGTTTTCAGAGAGATATGGAAAAATGTCTGTATGTCTGTAGGTATGTATGACGCATCTCCTTAAATTAGTCAAGCAGTTGACCTGAGCCCAATTTTCAGCTCCAAGTTGACCACTTGGCACTGGGAGCCGGATGTGGTGTCCGATGAACTGGACTGCTAAAAAGTCACATGGTTTCCCCATTGGAGACGGAAGAGGAGGAGGGGGCACTGACTGGAAGGAGATTAGCTGGAAGGGGATTGGCTGAAAAGTGGATTGGCTGGAGAGGGATTGGCTGAGCCTGGCTCCAGCGTCCACGTGGCTAACAGGCTTAGAGGGGGCAGCTTTGGGGATGGGGGTAATCTGGGCAAGGGCCGAGGGAGGAAGGCCCCTGGCTTGGCCTGGTTTGAGCAGCCCAGCCACGCTGACCAGGCCGACTCTGGGAATAGCCGAGCTCTTTGAGAAACGGGTTGTCAGCTAGCTGTCCAGTTACTGAGTGCTGACGCACGTCAACCTGGATTTGACTCACAGTCCTCCCCCATCCCAGTGTCTGTCTGTCTGTCTGTCTCTCTCTCTCTCTCTCTCTCTCTCTCTCTCTCTCTCTCTTATCTCCATACCTCCCTCGTTATTTCTCCCATTCCCTTATTTTCCATCTCCCACTCTCCAACTTTTCTCCCCATAACCCCCCCCCCTCCCCCCTTCCTTGTTGTTTTGCCCAGCCTTTTTACGCTGAGCCCTCGGCCATTAGACTGTGCTGAAGTGTGAAGACCAGCCACTCATTTCAGAGCGGCTCCACTGCTGCGGATCATGGCTCTCTGGGCAGGCAGAGAGGCTCGTGAAGAGGCACCAAAATTTAATGAACAGAGAAACTGCCGTCTCATCAACCACTCGTTGCCGCGAAAAAGACAAAAAAATGTCTTGTTATGGAAATAACGGCTTATGAGAAATATTAGACACTGCCGGCGTTACTCCCTCCCACCCAACCTCCCTCTGCTTTTCCCCTAACTTGTTTTAGGAAAGGTGGTCGCCGTGGCGCCATCACAGAGGCTCCTGTTGTCATTAGTGAGCAATCACGCGGAATTCTGGGAAGCGTAAACACAGACGGGCAGAGAGAGAGTCGGCAAAACGAGAAGTGAAGAGGAAAGGGAAAAAGACAAATGCAGAAGAAAACGAAAGCTGACTTAGAAAAACGTTCAAAACTGGGAACCAGACAGGGTGCGAGAAAAAATGAGTCAACTGACACACACACACACAAAAAAAAAAAAAAGTGGACAATGAGTTCAGAAGTCAGAGAGAAAGAGGCCTGAGAGAGAGGAAAATTGAAAAAAGACAAAGAAAGGGCAGAAATGGCTGAAAGGAACTGGCGGGGACTTTTTGCAGGATATGAGATTGCAAGCATCGATTTCTCTTCTCTTCGACTCTACTTGGAACTCGGCACCGGCGCCCTGCTGACACTGACACTGGCACACACACACACACACACACACAAACACACACACATTTCTAGGACACACCACACCACTAGCTACCACTCCAGCTCCTGCCAAATCTCCCACAGCAGAGAGCGAGTTCCAGTTTCCAAAAGGGAACGGCGAGGAGATTACGTAACCGGCCTCCCATACGGGAAACGCGCAGACAACACTGTTTACTCGTTAATGATCTCATTAGTACTGCGGATATTCAATTTAGACGCTGGCCGAAAAGGACTCGCTCTGGTTTGCAAATTTCACGACGCCTCAGGGCGAAATGCATTTCAGGATGCCATTTCGCAACAGTGAACGTTAGTCATGGAAAAATAAAGCGAAATGAAGACGATCTCTTTGTGCGACTGTGTGCTGAGGATAACCAGTTTAAAAACGTGTAAACAAAGTAATGCACCCAGCAAGAGAATATAAGACTTACTAGGTTCTATGGGCCCCGGTTTTGGTTTGGGCTTCCTGGAGTAGGTGCGGAGACAGCGAGGCCGCATTAGCCTCTTCATGTCCTCATCGTAAGGGTTCTTCGGAGGGACTCGGAGTGGAGGCCTGCTGGGACATTTCACCTGGTCCCTCCATTTGGCCTGGTACCCTGAGGGTGAGGAAGAGGAAGAGCCGCCCCCCTTCACTGAACTCGGCTGCGGTCGTTCCAGCGGGGTCTTCTCTGGTGTGGGACATTTCACCTGGTCCCTCCATTTGGCCTGGTACCCTGAGGGTGAGGAAGAGGAGGAAGAGCCCCCCTTCACTGAACTCGGCTGCGGCCGTTCCAGCGGGGTCTTCTCTGGTGTGTCTGCCACTACCGAGGCCTCAGCGCTCCGCTTGGGGGGGCACGGGGGGCTGTTTCCGTGCGTTGTCGGGGTAGGTGGTTTCCCCTGGCCCTCGCCATTCTTTTTGTGCCACGAGCCATTCTGCCCACAGGAGAAGAGAACACCACAGGATTTCAACAGGGCATTAATAATAACAGATCATGACAGAGGGAATCCTCTCCTCTAACTCCCTTTGGTCGCACAAATGTAAGAAATGACTAAAGCACTCTGCATAGTAAACACAATGACTGTTATCCAACAGCTGCATCGTATTTCTGTTCTCAGTAGGCAAACCAAGACTCTACGTAAGTGGTAAATTCCAGGCAACCAATGTGGTACATGAAACTATGAGATCATCAGCTGAGATGTCATCCTTTGTCTTCCACTACTGACTCTCAATCCTGCTTCTAGGACGCCCCTAGAGTACGCGTTGTTCATCTTTCCCTGCTCTGAATACTAGACTGAAACCATCAGTAGCACCTCTGGTAAGCTGAACAAACTGAGCTAATTCCGACTAACAACATCAGTCAGGTGCTTTTTGAACAGGAAGAGATTGAGGGTAAACAGAACTGGGGAGCTCCAGGGGCAGAACTGACCAACCTGCTTCACACACACAACGAAATGACCAATAGTGACCCATACTGTTTAGTGCCTCTACGAAAGGACTGCTGATTGGGAGGCACCATGCTGTGTGATACGGTGCGTCAGAACGTACCTCTGCTGCTTGGCCCCCATTAAGGCCTCTGCTGCCGTCCTCTCTCAGCGGCGTATCTCTGTCTGGAGATTTTGGTCTCTGCTTCACTGGCGTTTTGGTCCATGAGAACTCCTCCTCCTCCTCAGAATTCGGAGACTTCCTCTTCCCTACACCGCCATTGCCTACAAGATCAGACACAGGTGTACAAGGGTAATGCACCTCTCAAGCAGGAACAGGGGCAAATGTAAAGGCACTTATAATTTGCTGGGGCTCAACCATCATTTCAGAAACTGATTCACTTCAGTCAACACAGAAGTGGTCAGTCACATTACAGGTTCTGTCTAGGTTGCATTAGGGAGCGGCGGTGGAGCAGATCAACCCGACTGACCCAGTGACTGGGACATAATGGTGTTCTCCCAGACATTATCTCAATGCTAATCCAAACCATCTCAAAATAACCTGAACGAGATAAAAACAAAAGGTTAGTCTTTATAAATGAGGTGCATGGCCTCAGGGAGAGGGGGGCGAGTAACGGGAGAGGGGAAGGGAGCAAAAGACAGAGCACAAAAGTGCAGCCGGCCATTTTTAACGGGTCCATAAAGTTAAGCATTTGTTTATTTATCTCAGATATGAAGCCAGGAAAATGCCGGTCCTTTCCAACACAATGTAGAGCACATCAAGGGAGGGTCAGACATGGGAACAGCTGCTTGATGTTAAATTCGTAGCCCCACGGCAAGAGCGAGGGCACAGCCCAAGCCAACAACTTTAAGAGGAAAAATAGTCATTATAAGCACAAATGGAGGGAAAGCTTCAGTCCCAAATGGGGCAGAGTTTCCCTTCATTAGCCATTTGCTAATCAGGAGCAGGCATCAGGCCATGGTTTATTTGACTTGCACTTGAGAACTTGCCCATCCTCACTATTTCTCTCACTTGGGAAAATCTACATCCCTCACTGCTGGTGCTGTAATTCTACATGGGGTGCATTCTGCCATCACTCCAATGCTGACACGTATGCCATCACTACAAGAGGTGACAACAGACCATTTAGGTGTTGGGGCCAGGAATAGTGCAAAGGTCAATTCACCAAAAGTTTCATATTAACTTTTCACTGTTTATGTATGATTTATCTACATGTGTTTTGAAAGTTGATCTACAGTATATGGATGGTACATCGCCATTTACATTGCACTGTATGGCACTACAACGTCTTTTTGTGTCTAACTTCAAAGAACATTGAGCTAAATGGTCCAAACCCTAGGGAGAAGAACCATTGTTCCATTGTGTGGGGGCACAGTGCCATTACCTTGGAATCTTTGTGGCCGAGGAGAGTCACCAACAAACCGCTGACTATCCTCATGGCACAGTGAGTCAGATGCTCGCTTTGGGCGCCACCTAGAGGGCACACACACGCACACATTTTAACCATTTATTTATGTCCACATGGAGAAAAATGGTGCAGGGACACTAATATTAAAGATGCAATATAATACATACACAAACTTATGGACCAGTGTATCAGTAAGCAGTAAACATCAGATACTGTAAATTAACTGTCAAATAACCACTATGACCATATAACAGGGCATATCTGAACAGTATTATTACAGTATTATATACAGTGGGTGTTTGCATATATGAACAAGCTAACTGTACTGAGGAACATCTGTAGAGAGGGATCATGCTAGGTTACTACTTTGGAATTACAAGACTCATGCAGGTCACTGTAATGTACAGTTACATTTCAAACAAAAAAAGGCTAATAAAGTTTTTTTTTTACTAATATTCCAGTTGGTAGTGAGTTGCAAGAACACTCAACTCTGCACAATGGTCATACCTCATCTGATATAATACGAATGAGCTCATGTTACATGGCTAACCTATGCCATCTGCTGGAGAGGTTTGGAAGTTCTCGAGGTTGGAGGCTCACTATAATTTATCCTGCAATCAACCTATTGTTTACACTCTAAACATGTTTGTTTGTGTGTGTGTGTGTGTGTGTGTGTGTGTGTGTGTGTTCGAGTGTGTATGCGGTGTGTTTGTGTGTGTGTGTGTACAGTATAGTATGTGTGTGTAAGACAGCAGTGGAGACAGGGGAAGTTATACAGTAAGGTGGGTAGATGGGATAGACTGGGGTTAGCTGAACACCTTGCGCTGCTCTGTGTAGACGACATAGACAACATACACAAGAAACCATAGACAACAATGTACATTCCTCACATTAGTCTGCTGAGCTACACTTTCCATGTTTTCCCATATTATGGTAAACACAGGTGATGGTCAGATCTACTTTGTCTCTAATACCACAACCACTTCCTCCCAGTCAGACGTTGTTACCTGTCAGCTCCTCCATTCATTTGGCTCTTTGGTTTCTGGGTATTTCCACTCGTGAGAGTTTGTGAGTCTTGGTTCCATTTACTGGCATGTCTTGTGGATGTCCAGGATGACTTCAGAGTGCAGACATGAGAATCAATTAGGCACATGTATGAAAACAACTTAAATATAAACATTGCACAACAAAAAAGCAAGTCTATTTCATTCACTGGGTGGTGCATCTTTAATGTACAGTATCATCAGCTGAGTTTACTGACAGGAAAACGGAATAAGGAACAATGCACAAAGATTAACATCTTCATCTTAGCTGTAATTATTTTTTAAAGACAGCAGATCCTTTAAATATCCGACACACAAACCTCCTGTACTGTTGGTAGAGATCTACAGTCTCTTAAGCTGATGACACACATGACAACTTCTTGAGCAATGCGGCTGGGTAATGTTCCCCGAGTATTATGGTTCTGGCACCCTCCGATATTAAGCAACTATCTTTTTTCCGCAGAACTTTAGTCATCAGTAGGCAAATGTTCATGATTAAAATCAGAACACATGGAACTGGTTATGTAGTTGCCTAGCAACATTGCTCAAAACGTTGCCCCATGTATCATCATCACCTTTATGGATAGAATGCAGCTGAGAAAGGCTCATGCATTTCTGTGATACAAGGATAAGGATAAAGGAATACAAGGATTTTATTTGTCACATACATAAAGAGACACTGTAAAACATGTAGTAGTATAGCATTTAGCTGCTCAGCTTTTCAGTGCAACACTGCTGATAACAATCCAATGTTTTGGTAGCAGAACTCTCGTTTTACCTTACACGGCGTGTCGTCATTGAGATATCTCAAAGGTGACTGCGAATGGATATTGCTGTCTGACGGCTGTCTGATCTTGGGGATTCTAAAAGGAGTTTCCATCTAAAGACCAATGTACACAGTTAAGCATGCACATCACGTGACACTCACTATTTCAGGCCTAGCCTGATTTTTACTAACTGACATCGAAACTGGCATATCAGAATATAAGAATCTAAGGTTATAATATAGTAAACGGTACCTTGGCTATTAGACTATACTGAGGACACAACTCAACCAAGCTAGCTCCAGCTATTACAGCTAACGTTAATGTTAGTTAGCTGAGACTAGTTTACCGTAAACGTTAGTTTTTTGCAACACAATGATCGATCGAAGGTAGCCTCTAACGTTAGCTAACGTTAATGAAACGTTGCTCATTGCATGAAAGTGTAAAGGGTGCCTTGTCGGAACATGCCTGACTAGCCCACGTATAAGAAGGACAACAAGTTAGTTGCATTACCTTTGCAGGTGATTTTACATTTTGTCGTCATATCAGCTAAAAAGAAATCATATGTAATCAGTTGTGTTGACAGTTTCCTCTTACTTCCTGTTAGAAGTTCAGAAAGTTTCCGGTACGTCAGAGCCATGAGGTTTATGCTACCAAAATAAAAGGTCGGTTTCCTACAACAAAACATAATGACGACACCAAGCAAATAATAAAAAAAAACTATACGTGTGAACATGGTTAATTGTAAAAAAAAGAGACCCACAACGCAATTGGCTCCGCTCTAGTATATTCAATGTTCAATATTAATATCAAGACGCATGACTGCACGGAAAGCTGAATCGCCTAGACTCTTACGTACTATTTGTGTATTACGACATTTCCGCCAAATTGAGGATGTTGGTGGGGCGATCAGATGTGCCGAATATGTGTTGATTTATTTATTTTAATACAGTTTTGTGTTTTTTAAAATGTCTGAGTCGCCGGACGCGCGCAGCTTGGTTTCTGCCTCTTCACAACTCAATTTAATGGAAATAGATGCGGTGAGAGATCCTGACATGATCGCAGTTGTCTTCTCCTTCTCATTGCTGCCTACTGTTTACTTTGTTGCACTGCCTACTACATTAAAACGCATTTAAAAACCCGGGCTGTACGTTGTACTGGCTTTCCGTGATATCCTGGTATGTTAGCTTACTCGTGCCACTATCTTGCCAGACACTGCGTGTCTTTGGCATAGCCTAGCCTACATCCACCCAGCTGTCATGTGCGTTATTTCTGTTACTCCTTAATCTTACAACAGTGCGCATTCAGAAGTAAGCGTCACAGCCTATAGGCCTACATAAAGTGTGCATTGCCATTTTCTTTTTTTTTTTTCATTTCAGATTGATGATAAAGAGTTTGACATCCCACAAGTGGATACTCCTCCAACACTTGAGAGCATCTTGAATGAGGTCAGTAGCTATTATTCTCTGTGGAAAGAAATAATTGCAGGCCTATTCTGATACACCCCGAACCACCGTGTAGCCTAGTCCTTGCTGTAACTGGCATGTCTTTTTTCCTAGCCTGAAGATGAGGATGAACCATTCATCTTGGAGGACACATGTCTTCTTAACACCGAAAACATTGACACGCATTCCTGTGAGACCTCCTCCCTTGCCAGCTCTGACAGTGGAGATCGCACACACCTGAAGAGGTTAGTGCACCTGACCTGTCCCCAAAGTGCAACTCAACACACTCTGAACACTGGTAGCGCAACCAGTTGTACTGAAGGATTTTGAAGTCACAAAACTGCTTGGATTGTTTTACCTTGGTGAATCATGGGCATTTCTTGAAAGTAGTGATGTGACCATTTAAAAATTGTTGAACAAAGTATGCGTGTTCAAGCCCTGTTACTCTTAAGTGCATCAACTGCATTGTGTTTTTGCAGGAGAAAGAAAACTATAGAGATGAACACAACCGTCCATGGCTCAGTTATCAGACACAGCATCCTTAAGGGAATCTCGGCTCAGATGGTGTCTGCTGCTGTGAGTCTCTTATGGTTACCTTTATATTTGTTTTTCTGCTGACAATTCACTGGCTATGTTGACTAAAGGGGAAGGGGGTTCTGGTGTTTTGTTTGGTGTTTGTTTCAAATATCAATAAGCCAGACGTTATCCAGAATCGTCACTCCACCATCTTTAAGCCTGGCACTTGTTCCTGGCCCTGTTAATGGCCAGGGTGAGACAAACAAATCCAGCCTATCGACATTGTGCTTCAGGAGTCCAGAAGGGAGAAGTGTGATTTTATGGGCTATTCAGTTCTAATGACCATATAATAACCTTTCCTGAAACCAAAACCAAGCTGCAGACTGCATTTTAAAAAGGTTATTGAAATGCACTTTTTTTATAAAAAATGAAATACATTTAAAAAAAGGATCCCTTCTGATCCCTTCCCTTCCAAACTCATCAGTTAAGTGTAATGCATTTATTATTAAGCTAGTAATGACAATATTATTATTCCCTAATTCAGGGGTTCTCAAACTTTTGTGGGCTGGGGACCCCTCATGGAGTGGAAAATTCTCCAAGGACCCCTCATAATCGCAACACATAAAACTTAAGTTAATCATGTAGCTGTATAGCCTTTTTTTCTGTTAGATGCTTATGTTATATGTATTTTAAAAACATAGAGTGCTAATACCACAATAGTCATGTTAGCAAACTTTGACAGTATGTAGGATTTTTTTTAAAGGATTGTTGTTTCTTTGTCAAATGTAGGCCCATTGTGTTGAACACATAGTGTTTGCTTCACATAACTTTCATTTTGTTGGCGGTTAATTAAAAGTGTTTTGACGTATTGATGTAAGATATCAGCAGATCAATTGGGCAAATACTGATACTGTAGCATTTTTCGCCATATAAGACAATTTCATATTTTGTAGCAAACTTTGTCAGGGACCCCCTGACAATGTGCTGCGGACCCCTGGGAGTCCCCGGACCCCACTTTGAGAACCAATGCCCTAATTTGTATTCCTCTCTCCCTACTCCCTGCAGGACAAAGTAGATGCCGGCTTGCCCACAGCTATAGTGAGTATCAATGTGCTTATGAGTCACACTTTGAGTTTCAAATGTTAAGGTTTGATGTGTATGGTGTTTATAAGTCTTTTTCACAGTCTTTTGTATCTTTCATTAGACTGTCTCAAGTGTTATTGCTGTTGGGACATCACATGGTCTGGCGCTGGTGTTCGGTAGGCATCACTCATTTATTTAAGACAACTTGATTATAGATGCATGCTGTTTAACCACTAATATTTTATGTAGGTTGATAAGTGTTGAACACTTTACAAAGATGTGCATGTGGTATATAGATTAAATTCATGTTTTTTTAGGATTTTTTTTTGTCAGAACATGTAACTGCATGTATCCATTCAAAATACTGTATGTTAGGTATGGTGTGTTTTAGCTAACTAACACTTGGGTGCTCCGCACAGTTATAAACATGCAAACCTTAGATAATGGTTAATCTCCGTAGCAGGTCTGAGAAGAAAGACGTTTTCCTTTAATCTAGAAGTACAGTTTGATGTTTTATTAGCATGACTATTACACTGTACTGGATGCTTAGTTCAATTAACCTTGTATGAACAGTGATGCCTGTGTGCCAGTATTTTACTCAATGTTGTTCTTGGACTGTTTCTCTGCCTTGGCTTTTGACCTGGGCTGGATGAACAGGAAAAGGTAACATGCCATAAATAGCTCTCTGCTGTTCTGTGTCTCTTTGGGACGTGGCATTGCAAACTGTTGCTGTCGCATGCCTGTAGACATAGCTGTATATACTGTAGCTGTCTAACCCCCAAAAGCCTTTTAATAAGCATGAGCTTGTGGTTACAGTATATGAACTTTCTTTCCTTTTGTTCGTCATTTGGAAATTAATGAGGTTAAGGTTTGTTGTTAGAGGATGTTGGTTTGCAGAGAGCATGGTATTTGTTTGTCATTTCCATCTTTGTTCTTCGTTGGTTTCCATTTATTGTTTTACATATAGAGCAGAAATATGGAGTGTATCATAAACGTGCTGCCATACCTATGGTGGTTGGTGGTTTTGTTGGCCTCCATTTTCTCTTTTTTGTGGGGTTTAGGGACAAAACAAAAACTCTCTCAGAAATTCCAGAATGCATTGCGTCTGAGTCGTGTGCATGAATCCTTTTTTTAGACCAGAACCAGGCGCTACGGCTGTGCTTAGGAACCACGGCAACGGGAGCAGAGTACGGAGCCGTGTCTGCCCTCAGCATTAACCATGACTGCACCCGTCTACTTTGTGGCTTTGCCAAGGGACAGGTGTGTTGATCTCTCTCTCTCTCTTTCTCTCTCTCTTTCTCTCTCTCTCTCTCTCTCTCTCTCATTTACATTAATTACCTGTTATTATACATTTCATACCTCTCTTATAACTGTGTATATGACAACTAAATCTCTTTGAATCTGAAATCTCTCTAAATCTCTCTCTCTCTCTATCTTTCTTTCCTCTCCCTTGTACTCTCTCTCTCTCTCTCTTTCTTGCTCTCTGTCCCACAGACAACTTCACTTCCAGCAAATACTGCATTTATGACAGCACATATGAATGCAAATGCTTTATGACAATGATATCAGCTGTTATTGATTCAAATGTGCAACGGAGTCCTGCATTTTGAATGTGCAACTGTGCTTTGTGTGGGAAGGCCACAAATGGATTGTTTGATGTTCAATCCATTGTTTGATGTTCAATCTGATGTTCATATATTTTCAGATTACAATGTGGGACTTAGCCAATGGGAAGCTCCTTAGAACAATCACAGATGCTCATCCACCTGGAACAGCCATTTTACATGTGAAGGTAAGACTAAAAACATTTTGGCCAGTAAGAATTAGGATTAAGTATGCCAATTTATTCAATTATGCCAATGTGCTCTGATCATTGGGTTCTGATATGGTACAAAGTAGACTCTATGCTCTTAAAAGTCAAAACTACATTTTAACATATCATCTTAAATCCCCTTTTGTCTTTGTTTCAGTTTACCGATCATCCAGCGTTGGCTGTATGTAATGACAGTGGTGGCTCTGTGTTTGAACTGTCATTCCGGTAGGCAGTTACTGACATTATTTGATCATTATTTGTGTTAAATGTTTCCATACAACCATCTATTACAATGTAATGCTGTCATTGTCTCTCCTCTTAGAAAAAGCCAAACAGAAGTCTATGCTCTTGCATTGCTGTGCTGTTTTCCACCACTAGAGGACAGTATCTGTCTATAACCTGTTGGCAACCTGTGCCTTGTTTAGATTGGCATACTGATATATTCTCCCATCAGCCAATTTTCTATACCTCTACACTTTTACAGTGAAGCTGTTTGGATTAAACTGGATTGTGCTGGGTTTGTGGCTATTCATCGCTAGGCGACAGAAAGCAATCTCTAGTCCAATCAAGATACCAGTGATTGGAAACAGAGCAGACTTGGGGTTCCTGGTAATAGCATTACCTGTCAGCTACCCTACACTAAATGACATTGTGAGGACATTCACTGCTTTGTGTGGGGTGAATATGGTGTTGGATGACTCTGACCAATCTCACTGGCTGTGTCATGGCAAATGAAACTGTCTCACCTGAGCCTAATAGCAGAGAGTAGGGAACAATATGAGAACCATTTTGTGCTGACAGTTTCCCATTTTTCCTTTTCATGTTTCATTTGACTTGCGTCAAGGTGTCTCCTGCTGGCTCAGGGTGTGTGTGCATCTTTAGTGTCAAGTTGGGTACAAATAACAAGAGAGTTTTCTCTTTCTCTTCCTTTCTTTGTCACCCTCTTACCCTTATCCCTGCCTCTCTCCCTATATATCTCTCTCCCCCTCCATATACCTCTCTCTCCTCTCCCTATCTCTCCACCCCCTCTCTCCCCCTCTATCCCTCCATCTTTCCCTCAATCTCTCTCCCCCCTCTATCTCTCCCTCTCTCTCCCTCCCTCACTTTCTCTCCCCTCTCTCCCTCCATCTCCCCTCTCCATCCCTCCCTCTCTTGCTGCCTTCCAGGAGGGTGATGGGCATGCGCACCTGTGACTCCCGCTGTCTGTTCAGCGGCTCCAAGGGAGAGGTGTGCTGTGTGGAGCCCCTACACGCGGGCCCTGAGCTCAAAGACCACCCCATCACCCAGTACTCCCTGCTGGCCATGGCCTCCCTCACCAAGGTACCGCCTGGCCCTCCTCCACCTCAAAAACCACTGGCAAACCTGACTTCCCTCACAGTTCATAGGTTTACAGTATTGATGTGTTTTCAGAGTAAATGAGACATAGAAATGGATAAGTTAATGATGTTTTGATGAATGTTGATGAATTTCAACATCTAAACATTTTGAGAACAAACAAACAATTTTCAGAGACAATTAACTGTTAAATTAAATGCGTAGAGATCCTTAAAACAAACAGCTATGTCGACACCCCTGACTCATACCTTATCACACTACTGAGTCTCGCACTGTGTGTTTGAGTAGGTGTGTAGTAGGCTGCTCTGAGTACACCCATCATGAGTAACTCAGTTTCTCCTGCCACCACACACACACACTTAATGGGTCTTATTTGTGACAGATACCAGTGTGTGGGATAAATTCTCTGGCTGGTAGTGATAAAGCAATAAAAGCCAATAAACAGCAGCTATCCACAATAACACAGTAAAACTTACAGCCCTCTGCTGTAATTTATTGATATGCTGTTGTTTGGATTGCAATTTCCTTACACTGCCATGGAACAAAATTTCCAACAGTAAAAGTAAGTATCTAGGAGTCCCATGCTCCCTCTCTGTTCCAACGCCCAACTGTAAGCCAGGCTTATGTGGTTTAGGATTCATTTTGTCCAGCCTCTGTGCCCTTGGCCAGATCAATTTGAAAGTTCACTCTGAAATAGCTGTTATGTGACCTGAATACAAAATATTGCAGTACATTGTAGCAATCTCTAAACTGAGATGAACAATATTTATTTATCTCACTATCTTTCTTTCTTCTTCCCTTCTTTCTACCTCGCTTTAGATATTGGTGATTGGACTAAAACCATCCCTGAAGGTGTGGATGACTTTTCCATATGGCAAGGTACTAAAGCACTCTGTTATCTGTCAGATTTAGAAAATATATTTTGGTGATTATTTTAGACAGTATACCTCTGACTTACAGAAGCGCAGAGATTTAAGCTGTCACTGCCACTCATCATTTCACAACATTCCGATTATGGTTCTGTTAGTAAAGCTGTCAACCTTTTGAAGATTGTTTGCCAGCCAAACACTTCTGAAGTACTTACAGCCAGCCGTGCACTAGTAAAGAACACTGAAGCCGTCGCACACCGAGTCAACAGTAGGACGTCTGATAGCGTCTGGTCGGTACATTGTAGCTCCAATCAGTTTGGTGCATTAACCACTGCTAACTCTGACAGACCTCCATCGACTTGTTTATGCCGATTTGACATGTTGAATCGGCATTGGAGCCGTAAGAAAAAGGTTTGCTCTGACTGGATGTTTAGCTTGCTAAGAAGCACAGTGGATCATCAGTTCAGATCAGAACATCATCAGATATTCCCATAAAGAGATACAATCCTGGTTATTAGCTTTTTGCCTCTTTTCCACCTCTTGCTTTCTCCCACAACCAAAAGACCCAGGACTGACAATACCAGTGACATTTAGTATAGTATAAGTATATATACTTTTTTGATCCTGTGAGGGAAATTTGGTCTCTGCATTTAACCCAATCGGTGAATTAGTGAAACACAAACAGCACACAGTGAGGTGAAGCACTAATCCCGGCGCAGTGAGCTGCCTGCTACAATGGCGGCGCTCGGGGAGCAGTGAGGGGTTAGGTGCCTTGCTCAAGGGCACTTCAGACGCGACCCACTGGTCGGGGCTCGAACCGGCAACCCTCCGGTTACAAGTCCAGAGTGCTAATCAGTGGGCCACGGCTTATCTATCTATCTATCATAAACTTAAATTTGCAACTTATTATCAAACATATTTTTGATTGGAAGTAGATTGCTTCCTGTCTTTGGAGAATATGAGTAGTGTAAAAACTGCTAAGCTAGCACTGCAATGTTTGCCTGCACCTTTACATCCGCATATTGAGCTAGCTGCAGCATGTAGCCTACAGTGTACATGCTAGTTGACGATGGGCACCGCAAAGGCAACAGAATTGTAAATTGTAGCAAGTGCTAGTGCAGTCTCTACACAAGAACATTTCAGGGTCCTTTGGAGTCTTGACCATCTAAATTCACATGATCATATATATATATATATATATATATATATATATATATATATACTAATCACTAATCATATATATATATACACTAACGTATTATATGTTAATCTAAAGGAATCTGTCACTTGTTTCCTTGCATATTGTCACACCTGAATATATAGATCATATGAATAAATTGTTAGTGGACTGGGATGTTATTCTATATTACCTTACTGTACCTTACCTTACCTTACCTTACATTACCTTGCCTTATCTTCTTGCCTACTCTCTTATATGTCCATATGGTGGTTGTCCATATGGCTGGTCTCTAGACTTTATTCTTGCACTATTGCACTGTTGGACTTACTCATTTGCACCATCACCATGACACTCACTCACACAGAGCACCTTACCTTACTATGCACAGAGAATCACAGGCTCAGTCCCTGCAGTCATTGCAAGCGCCTCATGATTAATCACCCACTATGTAGATACTGTTTTTAGACTTGATTTAGATTTAGTGTTATTTATTATAATTTGTATTTTAGTATATTCTTTATCTTACTGTCCTTATTGCTTAGTTGTGTTTTTTATATTATATACTTTTAATGACTTTTTCTGCTGTTAGTGAATGTTGTGTGTGATGTCTGTATGCTACTGAGACCTTGAATTTCCCCATGGGGATCAATAAAGTATCTATCTATCTATCTATCTATCTATATATCTCTATCTATCTATCTATCTATCTATCTATCTATCTATCTATCTATCTAATACTTTAGTGTGTGCTAGAGCTGCACAGCAAACTGCTTTCAAGTCTGTCATTCAGTTGACACAAAGCTGAGTGTCCTTGAGGATCAACCTCTACACTTTATTACAATTACAGTCTCTCTCTTGTTTCATCCAGTGTGCCCTCTCCCTTTATCTTGTCCTTCTCTAGCTTACTTCCCTATTCACACCATCCCTTTCCCTTTCTAGTCAAAGTACTAAGATGACTACTTGCATAAGCATTTAGCTGCAGTAGTACAGTAAGGTTGAACACACGGCTTGTGATATGGCTCTATTCCCAAGAGAAAGAGAATAAAAAACACTGCAGCATTTGGTTGGATGTCATGTTTATTTTTTTATTTTTATTTTTTTAAAAATGAAGCAAAAGTACAGCATTGTGCTTCTGATCGGTTTGTGTTTACATTCACATGAATAGAGCCAGGGCATGAAGGCATGAATGAATAATGCTACCAAGGAGTTACTCACTGTGCTAACCTCTAATGTGGAATTTTTTGGCTGTGTAGCTAATAGGGTATTTGCTGCTGAGTGTGAACTGTTGGTTGATTGAAAGCTGCCTGGTGGTTCTCTTGCAGACGGATCCTGCTAGCGTGCCCCAGCTAGCCTGGCAGTTTGTCTCTGTGCAGAAAGCTGTCAATCCCGCCCTGGCTTTCTGCAGAGGTGACACAATCCATTTTCTGCTTGTAAGTTCTTGAAGTTCTTGAAAAATTGTACATTTATTCAGTGACATTTTGTGTCTCATACTGTCTTGTGTTCTTATTATATAGTTAATAAAAATTACATAGTATGGTATATAAAAAATAGAATGAGTTGGTGTAACTGTAGGATGCTTTGGTTCCGTGAAACTTTGCTTCAGGTGAAAAAAGATGAGTCTGGAACTATCCATGTCATCAAACAGCGGCAGCTCCATCTAAACTGTGATGTCATCAGCCTGAGTGTAAGTTTCAGCCATGTAGATGTCTTTAGCATGCAGCTAAATCATGTAACTCTTTGGTACACACTCTGGAACTTATACCATACTTGCGACTGTATTTTGCAAATATTTAGACTTAGTTCCTTAGACATTAACATTTAAGAACAGGCCTGATTGTCTGAATCATCTCACATCCACAATAAACAATTGTTTGTCTACAGTATGTCTCTGCCAATTTCCTCAGGATGTTTTTCTCTCTTGAATGTCAGCTGAGCTGTATTACCTTTAGGGTAATACTCACCATCTCTGAGTCAGTGGTATTTTACTTGCACAAATTTGAAGGAACTCAGCTTGCTGTTATTCCCAAGAAGAATTTAGAACTGGATTTGCTCTGTGGTTTGCTTTTTTAAAGATCAGAGTCCTCTTTCTTTTGTTTTTGAAGATTCTGTTTGCATTTTTGATCTGTCCCTACACCTTTTCACACAGTTGGGAGCTTAGCTAAGCTCAAACAGTTATACAGTCATTATAGAAAGCAGTTTAGGGTGTGGAGGAAGAAGAAGTGAAATATAATCTCTTATTCCATCACTACTTACTTTTACTATCTACTTCACTCTCTCCCTCCATCTTGCTTCTGCTCATTCTCTCTCTGTCTCTCTCTCTCTCTCTCTCTCTCTCTCTCTCTCTCTCTCTCCCTCTCTCTCTCTCTCTCTCTCTCACTCCCTCCCTCTTCTCATTTCCGTTTCTCAGTGGATCAACTCTCGGACGCTGGTGGTGGTGGACAGTGTGGAGAAGCTGCATGTGGTGGACCGGCCCAGTCAGGAGGAGCTGGAGACGGTGGACCTGGCTGAGGTGCAGTTGGTGTACAACAGCAGCCACTTCAAGTCCCTGGCCACTGGGGGCAACGTGAGCCAGGCTCTGGTGAGTGCAGTGAGATCCACTCAGTCGTGGCCATCATGTAAGGATTATTAGGGCCCGAGCACCGTAGGTGCAGGCAAGGCAGTGTGCAAAGCCCTATTGTCTCTGTAAGGATTATTAAATAGCCGGCTTCAGGCCAGGCTAGGGTAATTTGAGGGGCCACCTGGTGACATTAGCCCAGGCTACAAGCCTCATGACCCTGACACGTTTGTGTTCAGGCCATTAGCCTGTCCGCATTACACCTCGACAAGCCCTTTCTTGTGAAAATGTCACCAATACCACCCATTTTCAAACAGGGTAAGCAGAAAGTCGCGTATCTCTTTCCTATACTGTAACCTATGCTATCGAAGTCAGTCACCTATTTCTGTCCTTTTACGTGTACAGTATGTCACTTAATAGCCTATTCATTTCTATACTGTACAAACCAAGACAGCGGATTCTTAAAAACGCAAGCACACACAACATACAGTACGTGTATCTAAATGAGCTATGTACCATAACTTACATTTTACTGTGACTCGAAGAGCTGTAAACAGTGTTGTAAGGCTGTGTGTACAAATCCGCTTGGAGCTCTGGTGGAATTTTGATTTCACAAAGATGTGCCGCGTGAGTGGCCACCCACCAGCACAGCACCAAACTCCGAGCGCACGCCGCACAGTAAAGAATAGGATTTTGAAGGCAGTAGATGCTCCTGCTAGGAACCAAACCAGACTTTGTTCAAATCTACACATCTATTTCACACAAACATACGGGTATTTCTGGGCGTTTAAGGGCGTTTTTTGGGAGGTAACCAGGTACGCCATACTTTTGGAGGTGCAAACAAACGCTGCATTGCCATTGAGATCACAATAGTAAGGAGCTGGCTCAAGGGTTATAGGGCAATTCCATGGAAAATTATGTTTTTGTAACATCCATAATGCCAATAAAATGTGATGGTATGGTATGATGTGAATTATTACATGAAATTTGAGCATTTGCTATTTTTGGCTGAAGAATGTACATGAGAAAAAATGCACAAAAAATGTATGTTATCATTAACATCATACAAATGCCAAGGCATTTCACTGGCGTTATGGATGTGACAAAAAGTCAATTTTCCGTGGAATTGCCTTATAAAAGTTTTTTCTCGTGTTCAGTTGTAAAATGAAGGCACAGTTTTTACAGTCATAGATATATGTGTTCACTTCTGGCTCCTTGGCTATCAATTTGGTAACGATAACGGGCTTTTTAACGTCTTTAGAACACTAAACATATCGGAGGTGTCAAATGTTGAGTTACTCCAGTCTAGATTTTTTGACGTCAATCACTCCTATGATGTATTTCTATTGTCTATCCAAAGTAAAATGCCTGTTTTAAAGTTAACTGATGGTTAAATAACCAAAATCTGATTATTTGCACCTCCAAATGGGTGGTGACATACGTCTGTGATGCGAGTTTGTGTGAAAGAATGGCTACTGGAAAATGTAAGGTTCATTTATCAAATGTTATTTTGAAGTATTAAAAAACATCTTTATTTTAGAATTTCTGAACGAAAGGGGCTGAAACTGAAATTGGAGCTTTTATGATAGTTCTTTAAGTAGCCTACTATTCCACACTATCGATAGAATAATTTAGTGGGACGCTTGTGTATGTTAATTAACTCATAAGTTCACTTTTAATTTTAGCCTACTGTGCTACATGGCGACCTCTGGACAGAGTTAGCCTACTGACAGGCAAACATCTTTAATACGAAAGTAACCGCTATCTCTAAACTCGGTGTACTAGCAAATACTGCTGTGCTTTCATAGCCATTCCATTCTATCATGTTTCTCGACTTCACACACAACAACGGGTTGACCCCGCCTTCACCTTGACCCCACCCCTAGCCCGGCTCTAGCACCAAGTGGCCCAACGTTTAGGGTGGGCCAGAAATCAGGGGCCAGTAGCACCAATATAGCCCCCAAGTGGCACCAGTTAGCACCCGCACTCGCTTTGGCTCGACGTTCTGAAGCCGGCTATTATGGCCTGAGCACTGTAGGTGCAGGCCAGGTGGTGTGCAAAGCCCTATTGTCAGTGATGAAGTATGAAAGATCAGCATAGCAAGTGAATATAGGACATTGGATCAGAGCCTCAGTAGAACTGCACACAAGAGATACACTACTTGGACAAACGTCTTAGGACACCTGAGGTGTGTTCAAATTCCTTGAACAGAGGCGAACATGCAGGCATGCATGCATGTTTTTATGAACAGATGCATTTGAACGATTTTGTGTAAACATTCCTCTTCGTCCAACTCCCAACATGTTCACAGATAACTACCTCTTCAAACTGTGGACTGTGGATACTAGGGGAGTGTTCACACACTTTTGCGGAAAACTCAAGGAAAACAGAAAATTGTTTGCAAATGTTTGTGAACGTTTGCCTATGTTTGCGATTTTGAATGCACCTTAGGTTATTACACCTTCAGGAACTTTTACGACATCCAATTCTAAATCTACAGGCATATGATAGCTACAGTAAAACACGCTTCCTTGGAAGGTTTTCCACAGGAGAGTGTGTCTGGGATTGTTTGCCCATTCATCCAGAAGAGCATATGTGAGATCTGGCTGGCTTGCAATTGCCGTTAGTTCATCACAAACAGTGTTTGATAGGGTGGAGGTAAGGGCTCTGTGCCAGCCAGTCAATGTCGTCTATACCAAACTCACCCAAACATGTCTTTATGGACCTTGCTTTTTTGCACCCTACCCCTCTATAATTCACTGAGCTCTTCAGAATGAACCATTCTTTCACAAATGTTTGTAAATGCAGACTGCATGACTAGGTGCTTGATTTTATACATCTGTGTATCAACAATTGACAATGCAATAGCAAAACAGTAACAAGGTCACCCTGACCCTGGTGAGACCTGTGTCCAACCTTCCTTTCCCAGACACTTGTAATAGACCGCCCTAAAAGGCTTGAAATTGACTCTGGTGAGACCTGTGTCCAACCTTCCTTACCCAGAACCTCTGCAGTCAGACTGTGTAATTGTAATGGTCTGTGTGGCCTTTGGTTGTTGTAAGCTTTGAGCAATTGCCTCACTAAGACATTCCATTGTGAATCCATTCAGAGCTGTAGCACTGCAGTCCAGTCAGTTGTTCCAGGCCAGTTTCATCCACCCCTCTTCCCCCTGCCTGGCGGTGTGGTTCACCCTCTGTGAGGTTTCTAATCTCCTCTTCCGCCCTGCAGGCCCTTGTTGGGGAGAAGGCTTGCTACCAGTCTGTGTGCAGCTACGGAGGCCAAGTCGTCTACCTGGGAACCAAGGTAATTCCATTCCTCTGTGGCGGTGATGTGAAAAACACTCCAGCAGGGCGTTCATAAGCTCATCACACATACACACACACATACTGTACACACACACACACACACACTCACACATACACACAGAGCTTGTTTATCTTCAGCGGAAATGTGTTCTGGCAGATGATCTTGTACACCTACATGACAAAGCTGGCGTGCTCCAATGTTATTATCCTAATCAAGCATCAAAGCACGCCAACAAAATGCATCAAGATTCTTGGAAGTGGGGAAGCGCACCTCCTGCTATTTCAACTCCAGCCAAAAGCTGAAATAGGGAAAGGAGGAAGAAGTGAAGGGAGAGGAAAGGGAACGAGTGAGAGATGGAGGAGAGAGATGCAGGGAAGAGTTTCAGACAGACCCTGCAACTACCTGATATGAATGAGGCCGTGTGTGTGTGTGTGTGTGTGTGTGTGTGTGTGTGTGTGTGTGTGTGTGTGTGTGTGTATATATATATACCGGTGTGTTTGTTTGTGTGTGTGTGTGTGTGTTTGTGTGCGTGTTTGTGTTGTGTTGTGTGTGTGTGTGTGTGTGTGTGTGTGTGTGAGAGGGAGAGGGCAAGAGAGGAAATGCTAGAGTAATCGAAAGAGGCCGCCACACTGGGCCTGCACCCCGTCATCCATTAGGAGGTGTTTACAGAAGGGCAGCAGGGTGATTATGAGCTGGCACCACACACACCCCAAGTCCTCGGTCAACTCTACTCACACACACACACACACACACACACACACACACACACACACACACACACACACACACACACACACACACACATTTCACCTTCACAGGGGTTGTTAATGGGGATAGGGAGAGGCACAGCGATGTGCTGTGAAGTTTCTCTGGAAACCTGGGTCAGGTCCAGCCCCTGCCAGAATGGCAATAATGACCTTAGTGATAGAGTGGACCCACAGGCATGCGTTAGCCCAAGTTTTATGTGAAGTTTTAGGCCTACATGTTTAATTGCAATTTGTAAATGTATACCCTTTGCTTGTTTGTTTGTTTGTTTGTTTGTTTATGCTTGTTTTCCTCCTCTCCAGTCCGTCCACATCATGACCTTAAGGAACTGGAGGGAGGTATGTTATCGGAGCCAGTGCAGTGTTGCTGTGCTCAAATACATAAGAACACTTCATATTGCACACCAACATACAGACAATAATAGAAGTTTTTCCTCTTTAACCCCTGACCTAGAAAAGTCTTTTGCCATTTCTATCGTTCAACTTCCAAAGTGCTGTACTATTGTTTTAGTATGTATTGTTACCTCTACATAGTAGTATTTATTCTTATCTATGATGACCTCTACATAGTAGTATTTATTCTTACCTAAGGTCTCTGCTGCATTATAGCTTGAATGTTATTGGGTAAAAGTGTCTGCTAAATTAATAAATGTCAGTGTAAAGTGTAATGTCGTGACCTCTAAACACCTTTGCCTGTTGATAATTGCCTCCGGTCCATGCCACTGCTGGTACGCCTATCTGTGCCCGGTGCCTGCTGCTCCAGAGGGTGGACCACCTGCTGAAGCAGGACAAGTTTGTGGAGGCTTTAGGTCTGGCCTGGTCCTTCCATGAGGGCACTGCCAAAGCTGTGCTGGGTGAGTAACAGCCCATTGATCTTGTCAGTGCTGTTTTGATAGAGGTTGTGACAGTGGCAGTGGGTGCAATGTGTAGTATCTTTATAATCAAACAATTTGTTTGTTGTATACAATTGTGTTAATTTGGTCTATACTTTTTTTCAAAGCTTATTGAAGCAGTAACATCCAAAGCAATTGCAGTCTAGTTGTGGTTGTGATCTCAGTGACGAGGATGATGAGAAGTTGTAATGGGAAGTTGTGATGAAAAGGTTGCTGGCAAAAAGGGACTGTAAATGCTTCTGTTAATGATTGTTTCTGATGAGGGGAATTAAAATGGAACTATTCAAAGCTTCACCTCACTGGAGGCGCCAGCAGAGATTAGGCACGCTGAGCTAGCCACGCAGAAAGAGAAATCATCATCCTCTTTAAAAAATTTCCTCCTAAAAGAATTTAACCGTGACCACCGTAATAATAATGCAAAAACGCCGCTTCATATAAAAGGCTCCCAGGCCTAATTAATGAAACGGAAATGTTTGAGCGTGACTGAGAGTTTTGCTTAGCATGACTGAAGAGTCTGACTCGTGCTCTGTGTCAGACATGACTCACATTCATCATCCCCCTGCTCTCTCTCTCTCTCTCTCTCTCTCTCTCTCTCTCTCTCTCTCTTCTTTCTCTCATTGCTCACCAAACTCTCAGGTTTATTTGGGGAACCCGCCAAGAGGAAAGGCGTAGTGGCTGACAAGGTGAGAGACTGGTATTTGGGCATTATCCATATTGTTTTCTGTCATTCAATTTCTTTTAGTCCCAGTTTATTGTGCCCATAGCATTCACTACATAATTAAGAATATTTTGCATTGGTCTTACTGATATTGCGATTGCAAATTGATTTACAAGATTAGTCAAACTTCAGTCAAGATTCACTATACAATATAGATTAACTATACATTTAAAACATGGGATGAAGCATCAAAATATGAACTGCTCTATCTACTAGTCCAAGGATGAAAATGAGAATATGCAAATAACTTCCAAATATAGCTTTAAGAGCCACTTATGATGAGCTAGCTTGAGAACATTACCTCTGATTGATGAGCATGACTGTCTGTCACACAAGGACAGCATGAATTTAAAAAAACATTTATGTGAGATATTGGGTCAGAGTCGCTAGCTGCACAATTATCTGCAGCCTTTGTGAATGGCTAATTGCATTAGCTCAAATTGTGATTTCAATCCCATTTCAATTAATGTTTCAGCCCTTATCAACATGTATGAATGTAATTGTTTGGGCATGGGTCATGGGCATAATAATAATCATGTCAAACTTAAGATATGCAGGCCCTAAATATGGTCACACCATATCATAACTAGAAACCTATTAAAATCAGAAACCTCATGTCTAGGGTCTGTTGTTTTATTGGGATTGTGGAATTGTTCTTGTAAACCGCACTGTTAAAGTGGTGTGGTGTATATGTGTGCTCCTAGTGAGCTCACTGCTCCATGTATGTGTGTGTGTGTGTGTATGTGTGTACACTACCCCTGGATGGGTAAAATGCTGAGGGCACATTTCCTACAGGAGTATCCTACAGGACAATAGAATATAACTTAAATTAAAACTTAAAAAACTTAAACTTAACTTAAAGTCCTGTACAGCTCACTACTTTATATTAACTTATCTGGGCTGCTCTTGGGCTGCTCTCTAACATCTAGATGGTGGAGATCCTTTTCCAGTATGCAGAGCGCTCTCTGAAGAAATGTCCAGAGCAGGGCAAGATCCAGGTGATGGAACAACACTTCCAGGTATGTCTCCTCCTCCAGAAAGCCCTGCTGTTTTTGTCAGGTGTAGCCCACCTTCAAAAAATAATACTTCCTGGAACTCTGAGTATCCACAAGTAGAAATGTAAACAGTTGGAACTCTGAGTAAAGCACAAGTAGAAATGTCGAGACGGGTCAAGACAGCACACACTTCTATGCAGTATGGAAGTTAGTGTACATTCATACATACTTAGTTTGCATAACTTGTGTTCTCTAGTATGGGGTAATTTATACAGTCATCTGTCACTAAACAAAAGTGTTTCTTGTGTGCAATCAGAAAGGGGTGCTGAGGCGTGAGATTTCACAGCTGTTTCCATCCCGAAATCAACTCAACTCAAAAACATTCAAATTTGTTTTTCTGTTCATTCTCCTGACATTGTTTTTTTTGTTTGTTTTCATAGTTCTCATTCAATCAGTGTCTGTTTAGCTATTTATTCATTTATTTAGTACTTCCCACATCAGTGTTCAGGCATTTCATATCCAAACTCCAGGGGAAACACTAAAGCTGAAATTTGCTATACTTCCACAATTTATGCAATGTCTACCCCACAATATAATAAGCTAGGTTTAATAACTCAAGCAGTCAGTACTTTCTCTGTCTTTAGGGCTGTATGTTACCATAAACCCCCTGCCCCTTTTCAGCCTTTGTTGATATTATATCTGAATAGTCTACCCACTGAAAGCCCTAACATCTGAATGTTAAGTGCACATTCTGCTACTACTCTAGGTCTCATTCAAGTCAAGTGTGTCTGATAGAGTTGAACAGAGAGTCTGGCTCAATGCATTCAGTCAAGCATGCAGTCCAGCCACTAAAAGCCATTGTGATTCTCTTCTGAAACTGCTTGAAAGTCAAAATAACATAGCTTGGATGCATTGTTTTTGGTTGTTTGTTTTATTAAAAGCCAGCTTGACTGAGCCGCTCAAAAGCCTGTAATGCTCTGGAAACCCTCAGCAATCCTTCATTTCCTCTCTTAGGTGACCTTCGTTGGGTGTGTGTGTGTGTGTGTGTGTG
>NC_063211.1:18910383-18915383 GCF_017589495.1 Alosa alosa | reverse complement strand
CGTGATCAGAAGAGTTAGTGTGTCTGCTGCGTGTCAGGCTTGAGGAGATGAGAGTATTTATTGTTGTTCTGTTTTTGGTTTACTGATTTGTGTGTGGTTTGTATGTATGCTTGTGTTTTTGTTTTCAGCTATATGTGTTTGTCTAGATAGATCTGCGTGTTGCCAAAACTCATGGATATGTGTGTGCATGTGTGTCTCTCTCTGTTTGTACAGTATGTGTCCGCGCACCTGTGTGTGTGTGTGTGTGTGTGTGTGTGTGCATGAGTGTGTACATGTGTGCGTACATACATGCATAAGTGTGTGTGTGTGTGTGTGTGTGTGTGTGTGTGTGCATGTTTGACTGTGTGGCTCTGCATTTGTGACTGTGTGGATGTCCGTGTGTGTTTGAGTTTTGGAGGGGTCATCTAAGTATCTGCTTGTGTGTGTGAGTCTCGTCCATGCAGCTGTGCGTGATTGAGCTTGAAGTGTTAGTGTTGCTCCACTGGCTCTGCATGCCCCCTCACGCCACAGTTCCATCCCAGAAATCTGTTAGCCAGACCCTCTCCTGCCCCTCATGCCCCTCTCCTCCCCCTCTCCTCCCCCTCTCTTGCCCCTCCCCTCCCCCTCTCCTGCCCCTCATGCCCCTCTCGTCCCCCTCTCTTGCCCCTCCCCTCCCCCTCTCCTGCCCCCTCATGCCCCTCTCGTCCCCCTCTCTTGCCCCTTATCTCCCCCTCTCCTGCCCCTCTCCTGCCCTTCCCCTCCCCCTCTCAAATACACCAGCTTTATAGTCATGGTTCGGGTGATGAAAAAATCTTTTTTAAAACTTGGAATTCTGGATCTGCACCTGACAGACATGGTGAACAAATAGCCATCCACTTTCTTGTGCATGAACTCCATCTGGGTGATGTACTCCATCTGGGTGATGCATCCTTAACACAAAAAGACAGTGTATAAACATGAGCATCACAATCCACTCACCTAATCAACAGACACCAATATGCATTTCTAACTGAAGCTGCCAGTTAGAGGGAGCTAACAGTTTTCACGAGAATGTATGATTATGATATGGTACATTTCCAAATCGGTTCCATGCCAACATGCAATGGTGTGGCCTCAACCAAAGACTCAATGAGCTTAAGACTTTAGACTCTGTGGTGCCAGTTGAAAAGGAGACTCACCATGGGCAACATACTCAGAGGCGAAGCCTTCCCCCCACACAAGGTTTGGAGATGATGTGGGCAGAAGATGGATGGATGTTGCATAATCAACTGAGGGCTCCCTTTTTCTTCATCTCATGTGACCTAAATCTCATCCCCCCCCCCCCCCCACCCCCACTCTGTTTCCTGGGTAGCTCTGTTGAATAATATATCACACTACAGTGTGGTGTTGCCCCCGCCATCGAAACAACCCCACCCGGCCTGTTCTATGGGCTGTGCCCCCAAGGGCACTTCCTCTACCTTTGGGGAAGTTCTCTTCCCATGTCTCCTATGCTCCCAGAGTGCTGACACTGTGTTTCTAGGGGTGTTTACCTTTCTCTCTCTCTCTCTCTCTCTCTCTCTCTCTCTCTCTCTCTCTCTCTCTCTCTCTCTCTCTCTCTCTCTCTCTCTCTCTCTCTCTCTCTCTCTCTCAGTCATTAGATGTGCAAGGACCTTTCATGTAGATTGTAAAGTGTAAGCTGAATGAGCTCTATATAGTTTAACAGCTTTGAGACTTTAATGGTTATGACATTGGCCCAGAGTGCTGAAACAAATATGCATCTATTCATGCACACAAGGACTGTGTGTTGTGTTTCGGTGTGTTGTGTGCTAAAGTCTTTTTGACGGTTTATGCTGCAGCAAATCTGGACATAGCACATTAATGTTGCTCTGTTTAACACAGACCCATCTATATACACACACACACACACACACACACAGGGGGGAGAGAGAGCCCTGTACTGACACAGCAAACACAGCATTGCGTGTGACCTTTGCTCAGGGCTCAGTATCTCAGCATGTGACTCGTCATTGTGTCTGTCTGTGTGTGTGTGGGCGTGCGCGCGTGCGCATGCCTGCCTGTGGGATATCACACACCTGGCACTTACACACGGCAGATGTTCCAGAGCAGCGGGGCTGGAGGGACGATCCATGAGGTCTTTCAGGACTAAAAGTTGGGAGAAGGGACAAGTGTGTGTGCGTACTGACCCTGGAACAGTCATCCTCCTTTAGCACACTCTTTGGGTTCAGTTGAGTAAGGTCACTGATATCAATATGGCAATACGAAACGGAAGCTAAGATGACACATGCTCCAATACCTTTGTTTTACTTCATGCTGTGCTTTGTTTATGCTGTGCTGTATTGGTGTTTGTGTATGTGTGTATGTGTGTGTGTGTGTGCGTGTGTTTGTGTGTGCGCATGTGTGATGAGAGACAGGTGTCAAACTCTGTTAACTGTTTCGAGTTCAGTGTGACGGGTGACTAAGTTGAGCAGCTAGTGGCGTTTTTTTGCCATTTGAGAAGCTTTGTTGCTAAACCACACTTATACATTTGTGCATCATTACTTCTCCTGAGAGACTGCTACACTACCACCGCATACTTTTGAATGCTCTCTATAGAACACTGTACACATTTGAAATGTGCCAGATGAAAGCTGAGTCAGTCCTGCCAGTGTCCGCTCCCTGAGACTGGACACATGGTAGCGGCAGCTTGGGATGTTACTACGCGTGCTTCATCTCACTGTGTGTTCACTGTGTGCTCTGAGTGTTTCGCTAATTCACGGATTGGGATAAATGCCAAGAGACCAAATTTCCCTCACGGGATCAAAAGAGTATCTATACTATACTATATGCTAACACCTCCTGTTCCTCCCTCCCTGTGTGTCGGCAGAGACCTGCTCTTCAACCAGATCTACAGCCGCCTGGTGGAGAACTCCGTCGCCAAGGGCGTGTTCCTGGAGAGCCTGGAGCCATACATTCTGAGCGAGCGGATTGGCTGCCTAACAGCGCCCGTCATGAGGGACCTGCTGGCATACTTCCAGGACAATGGCATGATGGAGAGTGTGGAGGGCTGCCTCGTGCACATGGACATCACCAACCTGGATATTCAGCAGGTGAGTGTGTGGGTGAGAGAGAGACAGAGACAGAGAGAAAGAGAAAGTGTGTGTGTGTGTGTGTGTGTGTGAGAGAGAGAAAGTAAATGTATGTGTGTGTGTGTGTGTGTGTGTGTGTGTGTGTGTGTTTGTGGTTGTGTATGAGAGAGAGAGAAAGGAAATGTCTTGGGGTACAATCTTTGTATATCACAGCAATAGTGAGGGGCAGCCGTGGCCTACTGGTTAGGGCTTCGGGCTTGTAACCGAAGGGTTGCCGGTTCGATCCCCGACCAGTAGGAAAAATGTGGGTGGCGAAAGTGGTTGAGCACTGCTCTCCCATGCCCACATCCACGGCTGAAGTGCCCTTGAGCAAAGCACCTGACCCCGCACTGCTTCCCGAGCGTCGCTGTAGCAGGCAGCTCACTGCTCCGGGTTAGTGTGTGCTTCACCACACTGTGTGTTCACTGTGTGCTGTGTGTGTTTCACTAATTCACGGATTGGGATAAATGCAGAGACCAAATTTCCCTCACGGGATCAAAAGAGTATATATACTATTCTTATACTTATTCAATATATCTATGGACCCACATTTTACAGACTTGTTTGAAGAAGTGATGGCTTCACAAGGCTTTCCTTGTGAGAACTGTTGCTGAGGTGGTACCTATGGGCACCCATCTAGATCTTAGTGGGCCTACATACATATAGACCCAGCAGGAGTCTCTATGGAGTGGCCACAGGGAAGCCATAGTGTTCCTGGTGTTCTCATTTTAAATGCTGAGACCCAAAGCAACCCCCATGGGCTCCACACAGACTCATTTGCGGAGAAGGGCCTCTGCTCTATATTGATGTATTAATACACAAAACGCCACACTCTTCCTTTACTTGTACAACGGGTGCGATTACCAATTGCAATGCTTAAAATGCTTAATATTTCTTTAAGTAGCGACATAAGAAACTTGGAATAAGTAGCGAATATATAAGAAAACAAAAGTTCTTGGAGTGTGACCTTTTTTGATTTTGGAGTGATCTGATAGACACATTGATTTATAGCACATTGAGTATTATAGCTCATCTATGTCCAATCTCTGCTTTTCCTGGGCTGTTGGCAAAGTGTTCTCTGTATAACACGTGATATGCTGCGATTCCTTTACAATGCTTTCAAATGTAGTGATCAAACCAAGATCAAACAGGTGACATCTTACAGCATGGCTAAAGATTGTCTTTTATGACTGAGGGATTGTTAAAAAGTGTACTTTGGATCAGTATCTCGATACAAAATTGTTTGTTTTTCTGCTTGGTGCAGGTGGTACAAATGTGTTGGGATAATCAGCTTTACGATGCCATGATCTACGTGTTCAACAGTGGCATGAATGACTACATCACACCGATGGAGGTATGAAGCTCTGCACTCTTAACACAAACATTTACACACACACACACACACACACACACACACACACACACACACACACACACACATACTTCTACAGACACATTCAACAACACAATCACCACACTGTCTAATATCAGACATTAATCAGAAGAGCATTCTATTCCAGCTCCATATTTATGCCTTTTTTGTGTTACACTCTTCACAGAGGTCCATTACTGAAATACTTTCTGCTTTGGCAGTACTGATTATTGCCTTTTTTGACACTCCAGCACTGATTTTTTGGGGAATGAAAACTTGTCACAGTAATTAGAAAAAAATAAACAAAAAAATGATTTCTAAAAACAAATAATAAAAGAGTAAAAACAACACACACATTTATTTGATAGCTGTCTGTGTTATCCGCTTTTGTTAACACTCCTGGTGGTGTTGGAGATTGTCGCTCTGAAGTGAACGCTGGAGCGCTTTCGCGCGCCTAACTGATTGGCTGCGTGGCCTTGGCAGAGACATTTGGCCAGAGTGCTAATTAACATTCACTCTGCGGCCGCTCTCATGCGCCCGCGCCG
>NC_063211.1:18897883-18907883 GCF_017589495.1 Alosa alosa | reverse complement strand
TATCCTGAAGTGTCAGTTTATTGCACATCATTATTTACGTCATGTTGAAAAGAGCCACTGCATACCTGTGTGTGTTGGCGTGTTGTTGCAAAATCCGCAACAACACGCCGAGTCATTTTATGCAAGCAAACCACATACAGGGGATCTTTATTGTTAAGGTCAGACATGTTAACACATCTTGCACTCGCTTAACCTCTTACCCGTGTAACCTACACTGATCCAGTTCTGCCAAAGCTATCCTCACTGGTAGCTTACAGTACAGTGCTGTGTGGGAGGGGGAGTGGCTAGCAGCGAAAGCCAATCTGTGCTTCTTTTACCGATATATTTAACGACATCTTTTGCATTTATTATTCAAACAACTTCAAATTTGGCACTGCACTTACTCATGCAAGACACCCGCCAATTTTGAAATCAGTCTGACAAACGGTCAGCGAGATATGCGTGCCACAGACATTAGGACACACAGACAGACAGACACATAGACGCTTCTTGCTTTGTAGATAGATGACTCAATGATTGCACTTGCAAACGTCTGGCCCCTCTCTTTCCCTCTGTCTCTCTGTTAAACCAAAACACTGAAAGCTGCATTTGTATGACACCAACTAGTGTGCTTTTCTCTCTCTCTGTCTCACTAACTCCATCTCTCTCTCTCCTGCACTCTCTCTTTCCCTGTAAGGCCTTCTGCCTTACTAACTGTGTTAGTTACATAATTCATGTTTGGTCAGAGACTGAAGAATGAGTGGGCGTCTTGGTGAGGCTCTGTATTGTAGGTCACAGTTAAAATGTGTGTGTGTGTGTGTGTGTGTGTGTGTGTGTGTGTGTGTGTGTGTGTGTGTGTGTGTGTGTGTGTGTGTCTCTGATAGATAGAGGCAGAAAGAAAGCTCTCCTGTTTGTGTTCATTTATGTTTACGCTTGCACGTGTGTGTGTGTGTGTGTGTGTGTGTGTGTGTGTGTGTGTTCCTTGCATGGTTGATTATGTGCTTAAGGCATTCTGGGTCCCTCAGCAGGAGGTTGAGGGGATTTCCTCTTCTCTCCTCCAGAGCCAATACTGGAACCATTTGTCCAAGCTTAGCGACCTTGGGATGACCTCGGGAAAATTCAGAGGCACACACACACACACACACACACACACACACACACACACACACACACACACACACAATCCTGTCACGCTCTAAAGGCTCTTGTTGAAAGCGCGTCCAGCTCCTGTTAGTTATCCTGATAAATTCTTTTCAGTGTGGAATTCTGTAGGACCCGGGAAAGGCCTTGAAATCCTGGGAATGTGGCTCAGGAATTGGCCACCATCAAACCCAGTATTCCAGCTTTCCCTGAGCAATTTCCATCTATGAGCAGAGATCTCTCTCAGGCTATCACTGATTCTGCCTCTGTGTGTCTGTGTGTGTGCGTGTATGTGTGTGTGTATGTGTCTGTCTGTCTGTTAGTGTACATTTTTGGTGTATTCAGGATAGTGTGTTTTTGTCGTTTTAACTCTGTCTGTATCCATGTGTGCATGTTGCTGTGTGTGTGTATATGTGTCTGTGTGTGCGTGCGTGCATGTGTGCCTGTGTGCTTTGGCTTGACTATTTGCAGTGTGAGGGTGTGTGACAGACGGGAGATATTGATGGTGTCTCATTTGGTATTCTGTGTTTTCGGTGACATCTCTTTCTTCTTCCATTCTCTCTCTGTCTCTCTCTCTCCATAACCTTTCACATTTCCATTCCTTCTCATTGCACACCCTCACTGCACTTCCAAAAGCCCCTGAATGCTGGCCAATTACCTTCGATTATGAGTGTCTGAATTGCTCGTAATGGCTGTATGCCTGGGTTAATACATGCTCTTTCATACACAGGTATCCATGGTGACCAACCATATCGGCACACATTGGTGTGTGTGTGTGTGTGTGTGTATGTGTCTCTGTCTGTCTATGAATGTCTGTCCATGGGTGGAGCATAGAAATAAACTTGCTTCATTTTAATATCAAAACATGAAAAGCAGACACTCTAACCCTTAACAGTGCAATTTTATGGTTAGGATATTCATGTTTGATTACAGATGCATCACTATGTGTGTGTGTGTGTCTGTGTGTCTGTGTGTCTGTGTGTCTGTGTGTCTGTGTGTGTGTGTGTGTGGGGGGGGGCAGTTTTGTGATTTGTGCCTTTATTGATCTGTTGTGTATGTGTGTATATACCCATGTGTGTGTATGCGTCTGCTATAGGTGTTTGAATTTCTGATCCGGCTCCACACAGCAGAGGGGTGCCAAGAGGAGGAGGAGGTGTACCCCTTCATCAGAACCCTCCTGCACTTTGATACCAGGGAGTTCCTCAATGTCCTTGCATTGGTGAGACTTGTCACACACACTACACACACACTACACACACACTACACTGCGCATACACTCACAATACACTCACATGCACACATAGATACGACACACACTAGTCAATACTGCCTGTTGTCAGTTTGTCTTATCTGGTCTGTCAAGCCGTGACAGGATTCATTGGTAGATCGGTTGACTGATGAAGCTGTCGATTAGTTGATTGATTGATTTACTGATTGGTTGTCCCTGTTGCCTCTGGCGTGCTTTGTCCCCTGCAGACGTTTGAGGACTTCAAAAATGACAAGCAGGCTCTGGAGTACCAACAGAGGATCGTGGACATTCTACTAAAGGTCAGGAAATGCCTCTACTCTGTCAGAACTAGGAATATGTACACACACACACACACACACACACACACACACACACCCCTTCCTCTCCATCTTTGTTTCTCTCACTCACTCAGTAGCTTACTCTCACAAAACACAAAAACACAAATAGCACCTGACTTGACAGTGATGCACCGTATCTTCATGCCCATCTTGACCATGATTCCCTGACAGAAGGGATATTGTATCTCAATGGGACCTTCCTGGGTAAAATAAAGGATAAAAAAAATGAAAAATATACAAAAACAAAAATAGAGACTGTGTCATTTGCATAGTCTCTCTGGTTATTTAAGTTTAGTAAGTAAATAAGTAAGAATCGCACATTCAAGACCAAAGTGCCTCACACAGTAATGAAAATAATATAAAAGAAATAAAGCAGAATACCAAACATGTAGACAAGCATGCAGCATTAGCATGTTATGTATTCCCATTGTGAGAGAAGTGGCGGCAGCGCTGTGTGATTCTCTGGAGGGGCCTTGATCAGCGGCGTGGGCTGGAGCGATGGAGCTTCCATGTTGATGATTGTTAAAGCCACTCTCATCAGTCCCCAGTCCTCCCTCAGTGCTCTGCTCATCAGCACAGCCCATCAGGGCCAATCAGGGCCAATCAGCTCTGAGAGCGTGATACTTAACTCATCACTGCCATCAGGAACCCTCGAAAGCCATTCGCAGCTGCTCAGAAATGCATACTTGCTCACTCTCTCCCTCACTACACACACACACACACACACACACACACACACACACACACACACACATAGCATACACATATACACAGACAATTCTTCTCATTTCTGTGTGTGTGTGTGTGTGTGTGTGTGTGTGTGTGTGTGTGTGTGTGTGTGTGTGTGTGTGTGTGTGTGTCAGGTGATGGTGGAGAACTCCGACTTCACCCCTCCCAGGTGGGCTGTCTCTTCACCTTCCTCGCTCGTCAGCTGGCCAAGCCGGACAACACCCTCTTTGTTAACCGCAAGTTGTTTGACCAGGTGAGCACCAGTCATTTCCACGAGATTGGCATGATTGGTTTGTTATAAGGAGCTCTGGCATCCCACTGGACGGGCATGTTCTAGCTTGGGAAATGGATCGGGCCGGGTCCTATTCTGAGCCAGGGTGTTTTATGATTGTTGTTTGAGTCATGGAAGAGATGTTTACTGTTTGTGTAAACAGAGCTAAAGTGCAAGCCCAGTAATGGAAGTCAAGGGAGCAGCACATTGATAAAAAAAAATGTGTTCATTTCATTATCTAAGCTCTTCTAGAGTTCACTGATCTTCAAAATCACTGCTCTCTTGTCGCTGGTGTTTTGTTATGTCTGGTAAATGCTGGTTATCTGCTGTGGGAGTCATTCCTAAAGAGTCTGCCTTTTAATTAGTCCACAACATTTGAACTCTCTCGTTATCACAGAGCACTTTGGTTAATCAACAAAAAAAGAATATAAAATCTTAACAGCTGGTGTTTCTGGGCAGGTGATGCCACTGCTTCTTCATTTCCTTTCTGTTCCAGAACGTCTTCACACATGCCGTAAAAATAGCTGTGGCACATGAAAGGTGTCTGGCTGCCTCTCCCCGTAGCCGAGAGCTCACTATCGCGTGCCGGCACAGTGCCGTATTGCACTCCGCTTCACCACGCCGGCACCTCACAGCTCTCCGGCTCAAAACAGTCACCAAAATAATTCTCTGATGGTGCCGATCCATGGGACGATCTGTGGCCCTGTCTGTTAGGAGGCAATTAGACTGTGATCCAGGAGCTTCTGTTGTCTCTCTCTCTCAGCTAGAGAGTTCGGCTGCTGTACACTTTGTGTTTGTCCCTTTTGTCGTGGTGTGACAGACAGATGAAGTTCTGTGGAGAAAATAATGCGAGTGAGTGTATATTAAAAAGTGTCTCCCACTGAGAGGAGCTGTAAGGCAGGGAATCACACTGGCCAGCGGCAAGCGGGTTTCCTATTGTCCTTTATGGTGGCAGCACTAGCGTTGAACAAGCTGAGCGTTGAAATTGGTTCAACTTTCAAAGCGCAACGCGAGCGTATTCAATTGTCAGTTTAGGCAAGCTGTTTGTGTTACTTAGAAACAAGATAGAACTTATTATGGTCTGAGCGTTGCGTTACGCTTGCCGCGGCCGCTGGCCAATGTGATCCCCACCTCATAGATAGGCGCTGAAGTGACACTGGGGAGCCGAGAGACCACAGGCTGTTTACATTCACTCAGAGAGATGAGGTTTAATGCGTGATACACACCGAGTGAGCCCACACACACAGACAGAGGAAAGATGGGGCCAAGAGACCCATGTACTGTATGTGTCAGAGCGGAATATATATAGCAGATGGATGTTGAAAAGGTGTTCTCTGTGCAGTGTAGTGTGATGCTAAGTGGGTGTGTGTGTGTGTGTGTGTGTGTGTGTGTGTGTGTGTGTGTGTGTGTGTGTGTGTGTGTGTGTGTTTGTGTTTCTTCTTCCCTGTTACAGGTCTTAGAATTTCTCTGCAGCCCTGATGATGACTCCAGACACACAGAAAGGCAGCAGGTACTTACAAACACAGATTCACAAAAAAACAAAAGGAATTATTACACATCGTGCAGCGCAGGCTGAATGTGCGTACAAGCACACGCAGGTCAGGTGACCTCTGTGCTGTGCTGTGATTGGTCAACAGGTGCTGCTGGAACTCCTGCAGGTGGGAGGAGTGGTGCAGTTTGATGAGGGGCGGCTTCTCTACCTAGCAGAAAAGGCTGAGTTGTAAGTTTCATGTACTCTCTCCCAAACACTACACATACATGTATGTCTACACTCACAAACACACACATTTATTTGTGAGTGAGCACATAAACATGCACACACACGCATTCCATACACACGCACATTTGTTTACACACATGCACACACGCACATATACATACGCACATACACATAAACACACACATACACAAACACAGACAGACACACACACATTTACTTACACATACTGTACTAATGCACAAACATACATACACACACATACACTCCAACTTCTCCTTAAAAACTCACCTCGGTTTCACTGCCTGCACCTCTCCTCTCCTGCGGCGAGTGTGTGTAGTTTAGAGTGCAGTCAATTTGAAGTAAGCCTCTCAGTGATGGTGAGCTCCTCTCCCCCTCCACACACACACACACACACACACACACACACACACACACACACACATACACACTCACTGCCGCCCAGGTACGACGATCAATACACACTCACCGCAGCATAACAACACCAACAGAAGCAGCCCTACCCACCACCCCCTCCCCCAGCCTGAAAGATGGCATGACTTGCCTGGATTGATTCAACACCGTGAAAATGCCATACAAGCCAGCACGCTCCTGTTAAATTAATGGAAAAATCTAGTCAATAGTTTCCTTAAGGAGTGTCTCTCTCTTTCTCCCTCTCTTTCTCTCTCTCTCTCTTTCTTTCTCTCTCTCTCTCTCTCTCATTTTCTCTCTGTGTGTCTGTCTCTCCCCCCAGCTACCAGATCTGTGAATTTATGTATGAGAAGAAGCAGCTTTATGACAGGATAATTGATTGCTACCTGAAGGATCCCCTGAGAAGGGTGAGCTGTGCTACTTTTTCCCCATCTCTCTCTATTATTCAGCTTTGTTTTCAACCTCTCCTCTTCTCAGCCTCACTTCTTCCTGAAAAATACAACCCCCCTGTAAAGATTTAAACAAATCAATGGTTGTTTTTAACCGCAGAACCATTTGCATAACTGAAAATGATGACCCATTGCATAACTGATAATGATGTCCCATTGTTGTCATGGCATCCAGATCCACTGGCTCCTGTCAGTCAGTCTCTGCCTCTGCATTGTAGCTTTGACATTGATACAACAAACAAACAAACAAACAAAAACCCTTTAGCAGCCTCTGCAGTCATTTGTTTTCTCATTTAAACACCCTCTTGGCTCTAAGATGTGTGTTAATCACATAAAAAGTGTAAAAGTCAAGTATAATATCTTAGCTATATCATCCAGCGTTGTGGAGTGTTGTGACAGAAAAGACTAGGACATGGCTACATGGCATCTACAAACTGGAACATGCCTGGGGCATGCACTGTACGAATAGTAGGTCCTTATCACAGATCAGTATCTACCACTTTTCTCCATGGTCACCACCACACACACACACACACACACACACACACATTACCAGCTCCTTTCCGTGCACTTCAGTAACTCACAGGGCTGCTGCCCTGAACAGATAAACTCTTCGCCTGTCAAAGCCATGGCCTTCCACTATTGTAAACTCACCCAAGCATCCCAAAAAATCTATAATGCACACCAATTCTCTTCTGCAGCAATTTATTTTTGATGAGAAACAAACACTGAGCAGAGAACAGAAAAGAAATCCATGATTGGAGCAGATATGTCTCCTCGCATTGACACTTACAGTCACTAATCTTGTTAGAAACATCTCAACTCATCTTTCTGTATTGCTTGTATCTCAAAGAGAAAATTACTTGTTATAAAAAAGAAGGATGGAAACCATTTGTTCGTACAATATTTTTTGAACAGAAGGGAGCTTTGTCTCTCAACATGGACTTAGATGAAATCACTTTGCTGAAACATTACTCTGTTCAACAGATTATGTGATAATCAAATTTAGTGTGCAGAGATTTCTTCTGTTATTCCTCAGCAAAGCCCAAAATGCTATCTCCTCTGTCTCCTCTGCTGAAAAGGACAGATTTGGCAACTCTTTCTCCGTCTGTTTTTATATTTTGTGTGTTGGACCACAAAGCCCACATGAGATAATGGCCTTGAGTTATCAGTTTGGTCTCTTGTCTCTATCTTTAAGACCATCTGAGTCACTCAGCCTCAAGACATATATGATATATAGTTTTGGTGGAGTATGAACGTGAAATGGTCCCTACATGCATTCACTCTGCTCAGGTTTGCTCTCCATATTCATATAGTTTGCAGTAAGATTTAATGTCACAGTTAGCCTCCCAACTATGACTAAGTAGAACTTACTCAAAATTAACAAATTAATTGGTTCCCTTAGGTGAATAAAAAACAAAGATTTGTTTGTAAACATTAAATAGAGTATCCCTTTTTCTGTAACGACTTCCATGTGTCCAGAGCAAAGCAGTTGTTGACAAAGCATTCTCAATCTCATGAACACAGGAGGAGATTTTCAACTACATCCACAACATCCTCTCTATGCCGGGGTACAGCTCAGAGGAGAAACGCTCGGTCTGGGACAAAACCCTCCAGCACATCCAGGTACGGCACCCCCCAAGAATCCTACTCTTGATTGGTCTTAATACTGTATCATCATCTCCTATTGGCCTGACACGAGCATCCCTTTCCCCTTCAATGGCAGGAACTGGTGAGCATCGATCCCTCCAAATCAGCTGAAATGGTGTCAGTGCACTTTGCTGATGAAATCCAGCCAATTATCACCACGTTGCAGGTATCATAAACTCTGTTTGTCCCTCTCTTGTTTCTGTCTGTCATCTTCAGATGGTTGTGAAGATTGTTTTGTTTATTGTTATTCATTATTATTATAATTGCATGTTTTTATCTCGTATCTTTTTTTTTTTTCTTGTTTATATTTTTATGTTGTTTATCACAAATTGGCTTTCAGTCAGTAGACTCTTCAGTCAGATAATCCTAAACAAGCATCAGCCGGACAGATGTGTCGATCAGATAGAGACCAAAACAGCAACATTTCCTGAACACAGAAAAGGCAGACATCTCATTCTCAATATTGTTCCTGTCAACCGTAAAAGATCACACACACTCTCTCTCTCACACACACACACACACACACACACACACACACACACATAGATGCACAGACATCACAGACATTCATACAGTCCACATCACCATGTACTCAAAGTCTGTGTCACTATACACACACAAATACAGTAAGTGTATAAGAAGGTCATTTGTCTCATTCCACACAAACATACAGCTACACACACACACACAAGCACACCTTCCATACATTTCCATCTGAACTTTCCCAGGTATAACATGAAAGTGTGTTTTCGCTTGGCCCCCGTTTATTGCCATTTGCTAGCGGGGGCAGTGCTGGCGGTGACTGATAGTGCAGCTTGTTATTGGGGAGTGACATGTTGTGGAGACACGGCCCCTTAAGCGTGTGTATCAGTAAATGGATTAGGTCCTATCTGCAGTCGGCTGTGTAATTGGGTTTGTGTTATCTGTGCTTCGCTGAGAGATGGGCTAGGTGCTAATTGAAAAGGCTGTTTTGTTCACATATTGGGAGTGTGTGCGGTGGCATGGCTGGGATTTAGGCTGTGAGTGTGAGTGTGAGTGTGAGTGTGAGTGTGAGTGTGAGTGTGTGTGTGTGTGTGTGTGTGTGTGTGTGTGTGTGTGTGTGTGTGCATGCATTTGTGAAACCGAGACACCTCCTCACTGAAGTCGAGTTTATACCAGCACTATCAACTTTGCGTGTGTGTGTGTCTGTGTATGACTGAGTGAGTGATTGAGTGACTGAGTGAAAGAGAGAGAAAGTAAAGGAAACTTGCCCGCTCTACTGCCAACCCTCACGCATTGATTTGGCATGAGAGCACGTGGAGCCAATCAAATGAATGAATCTCACGTTGGCAGCTCTGCGACACACACACACACACACACACACAATCACACACACATACATACATATATTCTGTATTTTCTTTGCAAACACTGCTTTTAGTAACTTTTAGAGGACCACACATTTAGTTCAACAGTGTTTCAGCCAGATGGCAATTTGACAGTGTGGTAAGAGTCAAACTGAATCGCTTCTTCAGTGAATAAGTGTGAAATCACTGCATTTAGTATTGTGTTTTTATGTGTCTGTGTTTATTTTTATCTCTTTGTCTGTGTGTGTGTGTGATGATAATATGAAATGTCATTTTCATCTGTAAAACAAAAGTTTTAACCTCCTTCCTTTCCCTCACTAGGATGACTACCTTGTGTTCCAGTTTCTTAAGAATCTACTTGACCCCAAGTGAGTAAATTGCACAAACAAATAAACAAATAAATAGATGATAAGTCCTCATAAAAGCAGCTAACAATAATGCTAACAACAAACTGCAAACTGCACACCCCAGGGCTTTAGATTAACATCCCACACTGATAGCACTGGTGCCACCCATAGAGACCAGTTTGTTTGTTAATCTTGGATGCATATTTATTTGCCATATTGTATTCCAAGCATTCTCTATGTAAACTATTTTTTAAATGTTCCTCTTTGATAATGCAAAAGTATTTGAGAGAGAGAGAGAGCTACATCATATGGCCGTAGGACTTAATGGTGTGGACCATAATGTTCCAGACAAG
>NC_063211.1:18890383-18895383 GCF_017589495.1 Alosa alosa | reverse complement strand
GTGAGAGAGAGAGAGAGAAAGAGTGGGAATGATATACGCACATGTGTGTGAATGTGTATTCATGTGTCTGTCTGTGCATAGGAGAGTGAAATTGCAGCATGGTTTGACCCTGACCTTCAATGAAAACCGTCCTTAGTCACGCAAACAAACACACACTCATACAAAAGTGCACGCACACACATGCATACACACACACACACACACACACATATGCACACACAGACATGCCTCTAGACCAGAACTCCTCTGGGAACCACGTCTAATGGTGTGTTTTTTTTGCTCTGGCTGACCTACAGTGGCCTGTAGAGGACATACTGTGCCCCCGAGATCTGCTCACATCTGCACACCAGTACTCTAGGACTGCTCTGAACTCACTCACAATCCCTCGGTCCAAACAGGACGCAGCCGGGTTAGCCAGCTGTGCTAGCACTGCTGTGTTCCTATCCGTCACTCAACCTCTGTCTCGACGCGTTTGTGAACATTCATTTTGAAGCTTAAAAAATGCTTTTGAAATTTGATTTCATGTGCAAAGTGGCTGGCACTGAAGAAAGACAAAACCAAAAGGTGTAAGAGATAATGTGACTATAAACACATCAGGATGTGCTCCTGTATGTTTCCACCACAGAAGTCCTTATTAAGGAGTTAAAAACATGCACTCATGCAAACTCACTAAACGTGGCTTGTGTAGTAACGTGTTTCATCTCTCACCAAACTCACTAAACGTGGATTGTGTAGTGACGTGTTTAATCTCTCACAAACATGTGAATGTGCTCCTGCATTTAGAACACTTAACAGCTCATCTGCTTATTCTGTCGTTCTCATTAAAACTAATTTTCACCCACTCGTTTTCTCTCCTTTCTTCACCCTCTCTTTGATTTTCTCTCCTCTTGCTCATGCCTTCTTTCTCTTGTCCTCCTCTTTCTCTCTTTCTCCCCCTCTCCTTCTCTCTACATCCATCACTCTACCCTTTCACACACCCTTTCCTCCCCTCTTCTTATCTTTCTCACCCTCTCCCTGACTCTATCTCTCTCTTGCTCTTTCTGTCTCTCTTTCACTCTCTCTATTTAATGTAATCACATGGAATACAATATATGGCAAATACTGTATATATCTCACTTCTCTTTCTCTCTCTTTCTCTCACATTCCCTTTCATTCCCTCTCTCTATCTTGCATTGACTTCATTCTCTCTCACTAACTCTCTCTCTCTCTCTCTCACTGACTCTCTCTCTCTCTCTCTCTCTCTCTCTCTCGGTGGTTTGATGACCGTTTCAATAAATTGGCTTTAAACCTCTCTGCTGCCATAGGGACATAATGTGATCATGCTGACTGAGTAACAATAGATGCCTGCCAACAACTGCCTGAAATAAGTGCATGTTATCATATGTGAACATTTATAGTCTCTCTCTCTCTCTATCTCTCTCTCTCTCAATTCAATTGAATTCCAGAAAAGCTTTATCGGCATTAATGTTTCAGCAACATTATTGCCAAAGCTCATTGTACTCATAGAAGGACAAATATGTTTAACAGAATAAAACATAAACAAATATGTTTAACTCTCTCTCTCTCCCCCCTCCCCCCTCCAGAGAGGGCGCTCTTCCCCAGTCCCAGGCCGTGTTGAGGCTGGGCCCAGACGTGCACGAGCAGCTGGTGGGCCTGCTCTGCCGCTTCAGCCCCCAGGAGCTCACCGCCTTCCTCAAGACCTCCCAGGACTACCGGCTAGAGGAGACCGTCCAGGTAACCGTCCGCTTGGGTCAGGGTGGGTTGCAGTAGAGTAAAGGTGATATACAGGACAGCGTTCTGGGCTGAGGTATGCTGCGGGATAAGGTCACTATTGTTTGGGCATTTTCTCACTAATATCAGGCAAAATATATCATCAGAACTTACATTTACATGTATTGATTTAGAAGACACTTTTAATCCAAAGTGATTTACATATGTCAATTACATTACAAGGGATTATATTGTCCCCGGAGCAATTTGGGGTCAATTGCCTTGCTCAAGTGCTTAACGGTGGAAGGCTGGAATTGAACCCACAACATTTCAGGCTACTGCATGCTAGCCCAGCTCCTTGACTACTACGCTACCACCGCCAACTTAAAGAGCATAAATCATCAGAAGGAAGCTTGTTGCGGTTAAAACATTCAACATTCACTATCTGTTGTGTTAGTGCACATTTGCTCAAAAATATACCCCACATATCATCACCTTAAATAAGGTGAAGACTGAAGAGAGAGAAGAAAGGGAAATAGTGAGAGAAGAGAGGAACACCATGGAAAGAAGAAGGGAACAAGATGGACAGAACACAGTTCTTTCTATAAGAAAGTGAAGTAAACAGAAACTGGAGACACAGACCCGAACGGGGGACGAAGCTGTGGTGATGGCATACAGTAATCACGTTACAAAAGCCATATTGGCAAGACTGAATGCTTCTCATGTTGAAAATGTAATGCAATCCTAATGTGCTTTTTGGCTCGTTATGGCAATATGACTGAATAGTAAATGGGCTGTCCAGGCAGTATTGTATTAAGAGATGGAGAGAGATGGAGAGAGATGGAGAGAGATGGAGAGAGATGGGGAGAGATGGAGAGAGATGGAGAGATAGACTGGTGTCTTGTCCTGCCCTCTGAGGCCCTTCTCTGCAATACGCGAGGCTAGGGCACAAGCTAGTGGGGTCAATAGAGTTTTACAGGCAGTGGCAGCTAATAAATATTTTATCAGTGCAGCTAGCAGTGAGAAGATATCCTTTACCTCCCTCTCTCACACACGCACACACACACACTCAGAGAACTGTCTTTCTTTTCTTTTCTGTCTTTTCTTTCTACAGTCATTGGGCTACAGCCAGTCGTATGGTAAACGGTCTTAACCAAAACACCGTTGAGCCCAATAAAGGAACTAATGAAATGCTAACGGTGAATAATAGCTGGTGCAATAGGGATCTTATATGATCATGCTGACTAAATAGCAATAGATGTCTGCCACAACTGCCTGAAATAAGTGCATGTTGGCATATGTGAACATTCATACTCTCTCTCTCACACACACACACACACACACATAGTGACACTATCTCTCTCCCACACACACACACACACACACTGCCTGACAGAAAGAGTGCTAAAACACATTCTCTCTCTTTCAAATTCAAAGTTAGATGGCGATAGAAGGGTACACATTATTCTGTCAATCGTCTCTGATGACCCAATCTCTTCCTGTTTCCTGTCTCTTGTCCAATTACAGATCACAGAGCAACACCAGCTTCATGAAGCCACAGCCTTTCTGCTAGAGAAGAAGGGGGACATTCAGGGGGCTTTTCAGGTGCTGCTCAAGGTACTTGAGCCCCCTCCCAAACACGCACACACACACACACACACACACACACACACACACACACACACACACATACACACACACTTGTATGTGACCAATAGCAATGTACAGCAATATCAGCCAGTAAAATACTTCCTTGATTTATTATTAAATGGAACAATCAAAAAGGTGAGTAGATAGAAGATAGAAATAAAGAAAGTCAAGGATACATAGCAAAAGCACGTCAAAGATTGAAAGGAGGACGATGAATTACACACAGTAGGAAAGGAAGTTGAAGTTGTGCAGTAATCCCAAGGTTGTAATCCATCTGTCTGCAACCCAAAGCAGTCCCACCTGTGAAGGACAAAAACAACTTGCCTGTTTGCCCAGGGCCAGACAGAAGAAAGAGTAGGTCTGCTTTTACATCTTGTGTCAGTGATGGAGATTTACTTCAACGATTTCAAATGATCCAAACATGCAGCGCAGTGGGGAGGCTAGAGCTACCTTCAAAGTACTACAACATAGCGGGTTAGCGGGTTCATTTCCATTGGCTACATTATATGCACACACACATACACACAGACACACGCACACACATGGACGCACACACACACACACACACATAGAGTTGGAAGTTAGATGATGTAGTAAAATGTGTGTGTCTATGTGTGTCGGTGTCTATGTCTGTCCGTCCTCTCACTCTCACAGACTCTGGAGACTAAACTCAGCAGCCTGGCCCAGGAGGGAGCGAAAGCGCCTCCATCCGTCCCAGAGAGCGGGGAGGTGGAGGAGGCGGAGGAGAAGGAGGTGGAGGAGGAGGAGGAGGATGACGCGCCTCTGCAGAGGGTGCAGGAGGCCCTCAGGGACATCATCGCCCTGTGTGTGAGAACCTCGCATGGACTCAACCAGCAGCAGCGAGAGGTGTGTGTATGTGAGCGAGTGTGTGTGAGTGACCGAATGTGTGTGTGCCTGTGTGTCTCTCGCTCTTGCATTATCTCTAGCTCTTTCTTTCTTTCTTTCTTTCTTTCTCTCTCTCTCTCTGTCTGTCTGTCTGTCTGTCTGACTGTCTGTCTGTCTTTGTGTGTGTGTGTGTGTGTGTGAGAGAGAGAGCGAGAGAGAGAGTGTGTGTGTGTGTGTGTGTGAGAGAGAGAGAGAGAGTGTGTGTGTGTGTGTGTGTGTGTGTGTGTGTGTGTGTGTGTTATACCACTGTTTCTGACTTGATTTGTCATGATGCATGTGACAAATGAAATATTTCCCTGAAGAATAGCATGTTAATTATGAATGTTAATTGAGAGACATTAATAGGGTAACTCATTTTATTTGAAGTCTTCTCAACTCTGTAAAGTCCTTAACATGAAGCCAATTAATGTGTTAATCAAGTATAAAAATAAAAAAAATCATGAAATTAAATCAAATTGCAACATATTTACAGTCTATACTTCTCTGCGTTCACCTGCGCACCCATTACTCTCGTTTGAATTACTCACGAACCCGTGATCGCATAGATATGGCAAGCATATCAGATGAAAGAGGAGACACAGGGCTATCCATTGGTACCATGTATATTGATCCTTCTGGCTTATAAAAACAGACGAAGTGACTGCAAAATAATAACGTCATGTACACAAACCAACGCTGCACACCCATTACTCTCGTTTGAATTACTCGCGGACCCGTGATCGGATAGATATGCC
>NC_063211.1:18857883-18885383 GCF_017589495.1 Alosa alosa | reverse complement strand
GAACTGCAGCTACACGTGTGTGTGTGTGTGTGTGTGTGTGTGTGTGTGTGTGTGTGTGTGTGTGTGTGTGTGTGTGTGTGTGTGTGTGTGTGTGTGTGTCCGTGCGCGCATATGTGCACCAGCTCCCTTGTGCCATTGTGAGGTGGACACTCATGCATACATGCATGCACTGATGTGAGGTATTTGGCTTTGCTCCCTATGGGTCCTACCTGCACACAGACATGCATACATTCAGGACTACAAGGAGTTTTGTGTGTGTAATGCATTGGAGCCTGACTCATAAATCGGTGTGCTGTTATTATCGGCAGTTATTTGAGTGACATTTCTGTCTGTGTGTGTGTGCTTAGATTTGTAATCATGGTAAAAAGAAAGAGAAAGAGGCATCTCTCTCTCTCTCTCTCTCTCTCTCTTAGTCGTGTGTGTGTGTGGTTATTCACATACAGTAACATACTGTATGTGTGAAAACTATGGAAAGAGAGAAATGAACTGTGAATGTGAAACAGATTGACTGACAGAGATGAAGATGGTGAAGGAGGTGAGAAATAGAGAGAGTGAGAGAGAGTGAGAGAGAGTGAGTGAGAGAGAGTGAGTGAGTTAGAGAGAGAGAGACAGAGAGAGAGAGACTGTCATGCTAGTTTCTGCTCACAGTCTGACCTCTCTCACATAGCTTAATCTAATTCTCGGTCCTCAGATGTGGCCATCGGTGAATCTTTTCTGTGTGAATGTGTGTGTGCACTAGAAAGTGTGTGTGTGTGTGTGTGTGTGTGTGTGTGTGTGTGTGTGTGTGTGTGTGTGTGTGTGTGTGCACATATCTCAGTAATGCGGTGTGGGTGTGTGAGGGTGTAAGAAGAGTAGGTAATAACACATATGTGGGCATGAGTGCAATCTGTACTTCACACATCCTCCTCTTTTTGTATCTCTCTGTTAACGCTGTCCATTCTTATCCCTCTATCCCCCTTTCTCAGGATCCTGTGTATGGAAAAGGCAAATTAGCTGAGATTCAAGGCTTGATTTTGGGCATGTTGGACACCTTTACATATGAACAGGTAAGCTGTGTGTGTGTGTGTGTGTTTTCTTTATTTGTTTATTTGGATTCCTGCCTCTCTACCCTCCCGTATTGCCTCGTTGTCTTGTCTTGCTTATTTCATTCTCCTGATTTGTTTTCGTCTTCCTCTTGTGTCCGTGGGGGTAGATGGGCAGGGTGTGCTGCTTTAACCGGACGAACACGCTCAACACCTTTAGGATATTCACAACTGGGTGCTAAATCCTCCTGAGCGTCAAAATAAACTTTAAAAAATAAAGGATAGCACTCACCGTGGTATCGCCATAATCATGCTGAAGAAGGTTTAAAAAAAAAGTTTTAAAAAGAACTGTAAGTGCTGTCCTTTATTTCTACAATTTGTCAGGGTATGCTGCTGCCAGGGCAGACAAATGCTGCAGTGAGCCTGGAGAAATGAATTAAGCTGTGTGATTTAAGCCACATTCCGTGGTGAAATTACGCTGCTGTCGTTCCTAATTTTGACTTTTTGATATCAAAAAATGACTTATTTTTGTTGATCCTCGAAAGTCAACATTGTAGGCCTCATCAATCATGCTCCCAAGCAAGTCACAGTTATGCTCCTTCGTTCAGAGTTTAGCTCTGCTAACATTGCAGTGGATATGCTGGCGCATCACATCTTACCCATTTTACACCTACCCATTGCAACTCACCGATCAGCTAAATAGATCAGACAAACAACTGCTAACTCAGCAGAGGTGATGAAAGTGAATTGAGTGCTGGGTTAGCATTGAGGATCGTGTGCTCTCCTGAAGATACAAGACTTGTGTGCTTTCAGAACTTTGCTTGGCTTGCAACTGGAAAAAGAAGCTTGCAAAGAAAGATGTTTTCAAATGTGTGTCCGTGTATGTGTTCGTATCAGTGTACGCATCTGTGAGGGTGTGTGTGTGGACAGAGACCTATTACTCACACATAGGGTCACAGGAATTCCCTTGCAGTGTATGCCTTAAAACATGGTATAGTGTATGACATTACATAACTGATTGATCTGACGTTGCTAGTAATTCCATGACTGATGCTCCGACATTCAAATGTGCCTGCAATGGGCTCTATGCACGACTCCATTTTGGATTTGCTTGTACTGGCATATCAACTTCCTGTTTTTATTAATACATTGGCAAATATGGCTTTTTTGTATAGTCATTGTTGGGACCACGTGTCATGGTAATGTAGACCGACTTTGTGAAAATGTTGTGTGCCATTCCCTCCAGCAAACGGGAAAAGGGTTTAAAATGTTCTTAACCTTAATCAAGCAACTGATGCTACTGAACTGGTTAGAAAGCTTTAGCTATGTTGTTCAGTTAGAAATAGCCTACTATATTAAAACGGACAGGCCAGTAATCTGTAATTTTCTGTCATAGCCTACTGTGTACAGTGTAAACAGGAAGTTGATTGCCCAGTAGGAAGCAAATCCAAAATGGAGTGCTGCATAGAGCCCATTGGAAGATTCCTTTCACTTGTGGACACTGTAAAATATAGTTAGCAGGCAGAGACATGCATAAACAATCGGCCATAGGTTGAGTACATTCAAAAAAAAAAACGGTGTGCTCTGCGCAGTGTGCTCTGCAGTGTACACCTGGCCCTGAGACAGCAACTCCTCCTTCAACTTGACTAGCACTCACATGTGGAACGAATTAATTAGTTTATGTTTAATGACTGCATTTCATTAATTGAAGGTTATTAGTGCCCGTAGTGGAAGAATTAGACAGATTGTAATGTGTAAGCATGCACACACAGACGCAAACAAACACAGACTGTCGGCAGGCTTTGCTTTCAAGAGGAACTTGAACAAGATGTTATTTCCTGTGTATTCATTCTTATTCCTCTCAGTGACACGCTTGGATTCATGTGTTCCCAAATAGCCCGCACTCACCCTAAATGGTTGTCTTCCTCTCTCTGTGGGGGTTGATTCTGGTGTGTGTGTGTGTTATCCTGTCCTGGTTGTGGATATTCTTCCATTCATACAAGCCATTTAGGTTGAGAGTCACGTAAACCAATCTGACTTGAGTAGTCACGGTAATGGTTCCCTCACCATCAGTCTAAACGTATACAAAGCAATCAATATAGCACTTCACCTAACAATAAAATACAAAAATATAAAATAAAAATTAACCTTTCTAATCCTAATTGCCATTTTATTGGTATTAGTGTAGGGTTCAAACTAATCCATAAACACTGAACTCATTGCACCCATAATTACTGATTATATCACAAATCGGCAGCACATGCAGTACACAGTGTCCCAGGCAAAAACATAATAACTTACAATGTATAGAGAAAGCACTAAAGCCCTTAACACTGGGGGCTTTTCCCACTAGGGCTGCATGCCAGCAAGGATACAAAAATGGCAAAGGTGCCAAGTTTATTTTAAGCAGACTCTTTCCAAAGGACTTCTTTAAAAAAATAAATAAATAGTGCCGGGTTTGGTGGGGTTATGGTGTAATTAGTAGCTGTAAATGAGTGCTAACCTTATTTTCACTTTTTAAATTAGCGCTTGTTAATTGGAGTGGCTCTCCAAAAGCCCTCAAGTGGAAGCGAGGACAGTGGGGTTGAGCTGTGCAGTAGTGGAAGGAAGCTAATCGCTCCTGAAAAAAGTCCTCAGACTTCCTGACTTAAGATTATGGTGTGTTAAAATAGATGGAAAGATTCAGTTCAGTTCTGTTGGTTTCTGCTTGGAGCCACAATGAGTTTTGAGTATGGAATAACTGACATTGGAGCCATCTGACAAGAGTAGCTGTTTTGAGTTATCACACATAATGTAAACTAAGGTTGAGAAAATAATGCGTATAAATCAAGCAGTACACTGACATAGCTGAAAATCTATATTGGACATATTGGAATATTTTATTTTGTTATGTTTGGTATCATTTTAAAGAGACTCTGAGCTTTCATTTAAATCCTTTTGTGAACATTTTGGATAAGTACAGCCAACCCTGGAGCTCTTCAAACTTTTAATCACACACATTTTCCTGCCATTTCTGCCTAAGTCATCTTTTGTCTTTTAATCCTGTGGCACCAGGGAGCATCAGAGAAACAAAATCCAAACACTGAAATACTGGCATGACCCTAAGGATTCAGAAAATGTATCATTTACCCATATTATCTGATTTGGAGGGGGTGATTTTCAGTCTTATATCAGACATGGCGTTTGAGAAAATAATGTGTATAAATTAAGCAGAACACTGACATAGCTGAAAATCTAAAAACGAAATCACAAATGAGACATTGATTCCTATGTTTTAAGGTGTGGTGAACCCAATTATGACATTGTCATTACTGTAAAAGGTCAAGGTGCATGGTCAATGACATTTTATGACATTTTCGCACAGATTGCATCATTCAAGGTCAGGGACAATATTGACAGGCTGGAAGAGACACTGACAGGGCGTGGAACATCCCATAGGGTCAAGGGTAGAGCAGTGCAGCCTCAGATGTTCGGTCCTGAACTGCCTAGACTTTGTGATGTGCCCAAGAGCAAACAAAGAACTATCTCTGTATCTTTCCCAGCTCTGCCAGTGTATGCTGTGGGAACTAGGTGTGGTCCTCCAACTAGATCCTATGTTGAGGTCAAGACAGATATCTGTCACAAATCAAAGCGTCCCTAGCTGGACAGGTAGCATCAAACTCTGTGGATGTTATTCCCAGTGTTGTCAGCTATCTGCCAACCATCAATGCCCCTGCCACCCAGATTCTCCTTCAAATAAAAAAAAAAAAATCATGACTTCCTTACACATCAGCAACATGTCAGTTGCCTTTGATCAGGCTCTCTACTGTAAAGTTACAGAAATTCTGTGGGCACATAGAGACAGGTTTCCCAACATTGTGCCAAGACTTGGAGTCTTTCACACCATCTGTATGTTCTTGGGTGTGATTGGGAAGCGCTTTCAGGCTGCAGGACTAAGGGACATATGCATTGAATCTGGAGCTGTGGCTGAGGGATCTGTCAGTGGTGTTTTGGATGGCCATAAGTACAAAATCATGTATGAAGCCCTCCTGAGGCTAGTCTGGAATTAGTTTCCCCAGTGGCTCACAGAGAACCATCATGATGCCCACGATCTCTTAGATATCCTGCCCCTAGACTTGAGTGTCTTTTCTGAGGGTATATCATCAACCACTGTAGAAGAATCACTTGACCGTACAGTCTTCAGAAAGGTCCATCAGTACTTCTGTGAATTCCTGCAGCATCTCAGGTCTCAGCAAGGTCCACTGGCCAGCTTCTGGATCTCATATATTGACATGGTTGAGGTTGTAGTAAAACTTGTGAGGGCATCACATGAAGGAAACTGGGCATTGCGCATGGCTAGCATTTGATCAATCATCCCCTGGACATTTGCCTATGATAAGACGTGGGGCAGCCATGGCCTATAGGTTAGCACTTCAAACTTGTAACTGGAGGGTTGCCGGTTCAAACCCCGACCAGTAGGTACGGCTGAAGTGCCCTTGAGCAAGACACCAAACCCCTCACTGCTCCCCGAGCGCCGCTGTTGTTGCAGGCAGCTCACTGTGCCGGGATTAGTGTGTGCTTCACCTCACTGTGTGTTCACTGTGTGCTGAGTATGTTTTACTAATTCACAGATTGGGATAAATGCAAAGACCAAATTTCCCTCACGAGATCAAAAGAGTATATGTACTTATACTTAATCTGAATTATGCAAGGTCACTCACTGCTTACTACTCAGAGATGAGCCATATTGAACATGAGAAACCAGATCTGTACATGTTTCTCGGTGAAGGTGGCTTTTTGGCTCAGCTGAGTGCAACAAACACATTTGGCAGGGTTCCGATTGACCAGACCCTAGAGGAAACTGTCAATCGGGACACTCAGACAGCTGGAGGCACAAAAGGGTTCAGCTTGAACCCAGCAGGTGTCTCAAGATATTACCTTACTGCTGAGTACAAAAGCACTTACCTGTATATTGAAAAGCTCCCTGGGACTCCAACAAAGTGACTGTTCTCACAAGGACCGTGGACAAAGCAGAATTGGCAAAGACGAAGAACACATTACAAGCACTGTGAATCTGTTGGATTCTAGATGGATAAATCCATTTGCAGCTGGTGAGTCCCTTGTTTTTCTGTCTACTAGAAGTACAGCACCAGCAGATGTTGCTGAAGACCTTCTGAATTCACACACCATTGGCAAGAATGCCTACAGAACCTTCTCTACTGAGCGTGTAGAGAGTAATTCTCCTGCAACCACTCTCCAAGATGAAACTGAAAACGTTCTCCTCAATGTAGGGAAAGGCAAAGACATGCAATAAAGGAATAAAGAAGTTATGCTCAAAGCTGATAATCGAATATTTGCCCAGATGGTACTGATTGCACAGAGTAGACAGCTCAACCTGAAGGAGGTGTTATCTCATCCCCTTGGACCACTTCCGTGGGCTCTTGCTTCACCAGATGGCAATGTGAGGAAGACTTGCAAATCCTCACTTGCCAAGCAACTGCTCAAGTTCCCATGTGTTGCTGAATCATTGCCATTAAATTCCACCTGTGTAATAGATGGCATGGCACTTGTTCAGAAGCTGAACGGTGATGGCAGACATTTGCTGATATTGCAGACCTTGCCTTGTCCACTGTGCTAGCTGAAGCAAGTCACAGCACCCGTGTTGACATTGTTTTTGATGTATATAAAGAGGCTTCTATCAAACACATGAAGAGAGTGGCCAGAGGTGCAGACTCAGGCACAGAGGTCAGACAGATCACTGCAGGGCAAAGAGTTCAGCAATGGTAGAGATTCCTACAAAGCAACAACAACAAAACAAATCTTGCTACCTTCTTGCTCAAAGAGTGGAGCAAAGAACAGTCTAGAACAAGACTCGGTGAAAAAGTTCTGTACACTACAGCCAAAGATCAGTGTTACAAGCTGACCCAACAGGGAGTACACAAGGTAGCAGACCTGTCGTCCACTCAGGAAGAGGCTGCCACCCGTATGCTAGTCCACGCTTGCCATGCTTCAAGGACTAGTTACAAATCTGTCATCCTTGTGTCTGACGACACTGATGTCTTGGTGATAAGCCTGGCTACCAGTGACACACTCACATGTGACCTGTTCCTGAAGACAGGGACAAAGAATCACACCAGTTACATAAACATCTCACAACTCGCTCGCTCGTGGTCTGGGTTCACAGTTGTGTCAGGCTTTGCCTAGTTTACACGCATACACAGGCTGCGACACTGTAAGTGCATTTGCAGGTCGTGGTAAAGTGTCAGCCCTAAAACTTCTTCAGAAGAATGAAAACTTCTGTGAGACCTTTCAGAGGGTTGGGGCAGACTGGACAATGACACCGGAGTTGCAGTATGCAGCCTTACAGGAGTTAATGTACAGCTCCAAGTCCAGAATCACCAACATCAATGAAATGTGGTATGCACTTTTTTGTGCAAAGAAAGGCATAGAATCCTGGCAGTTACCTCCATGCTCAGATTCTCTCAGGAAGCACTGTCTCAGAGCTAACTATCAAGGTGCTATCTGGAGAAGATGCCTTGAGAACAACCCTGAAGTTCCTTCCCCAGTTGAGCATGGGAGGTCTACTGTAGAGTGGACCAAGATGGTGACTTGCAGCTCTCCATAGACTGGTTCAATGTCTCCATTGGTCCACAAGCAGTACTTGAGTTTCTGTCCTGCTAATGCAGGAGGGACTGTGGGCTAGTCCACACGTACTGATCTGAACTGATCTTTTTTTCCTCCGTCTTCCCTGGAACTGTATCAAGAATATTTGCGTCTAAACGGATCCATCTCAACACGACTCAACACGTTACTTTATATCCCAGGCCTATAGGTGCCACTGGTTCTGTTACAATAGCTGTATGCTATACAAACAGACAGAATAGGCTCTGACGAAAATGGCTAGTGCAAAGGAAACCAGAATTGTTTGTGTGGACTATAGTGAACTGTCAACTGTAGTCAACTGTAAAACTAATAAACTTAATTTTTACGGTTTGTGAAGGGTGCAGTCCCGTCCTTTATTTGGCTAACGCAGGTACAAATAATCTCCTTTACTTTCTTTGGTCGTAGGATAGTCCGCGATTCACATTAGTTTTGGCTATCACCGCAAGTGCATAGGCTACTAAGCGCTAGGCCTACCCAAGTTCTAGGCTATTATTAAGCCACATTTATAAAATTGCTATAATAGGCTACCTTTTAGTAAAGTAACAATAGTAACAATACTTTTGCCTGCATCAAATCGCGCATTTGCATTTAGTGCACATCTACCATAGGCTTAACATGAGTTCTAAGCGTCTTTGTATGCTCATATCTGACTTCACTAGACTATGAATGCATTTATTTATGTTGTAAGACATGTAAAATAAATGAATGACACCGGCACTATGCACAAATTAATTTAAACTTACCCTGCACTTCCCTAATAACTTCTGACTAATTCTCTCGCGTCACTGACAGTAGCTAGAATGCATCAAGAAAACACAGGGAAAACACTGTTCAGTCCACCAAGTCATGAGCTATTGGCGCTGGGCAGCACCAGTTGTGATATTTATCCTACTGACTGTAATCGTAGGTAATGTCATGTATGAAAACTAGTATTGTTAGGCAATACTTTAAGTGTCAAGTCCAGGGCAGCTGTTGTGTGGTGATGACATCATCAATATGCAAGTATGTGGTTTTGCCGTCCAAATGAACTCGCAAGGGCTACGGTTTCAGATTTTTCCACCCTGGGACCAGGTTTCAAAAAAGTACGTTTTCGGGCAATGCGTTTACAGGATTCGTTTGGACGATCGGCCAAGACGATGCAAAACCTGTGCGTTTAACCCAAAAAGCGTCTCCGTGTGGACGGGGCCTGTGTCACTCCATCATGTCAGTGTGTTGCCAACAACTTGGCCTGCACTGACCTATGCCATGCAAGACAGTGCAAAAACCAGAAGGATGACTTTGCTGATGAGAATCAATCCTATTCCTCTTCTGTTCAAACAAAAACTTTGATTAGTGTTGTGGCCTTGAATGATGCAATCTGTGCAAAAATGTCATAAAATGTCATTGACCATGCCTAAAGGTCATGACCTTGACCTTTTACAGTAATGGCAATGTCATAATTGGGCTTACCACACCTTAAAACCTAGGAATCCATGTCTCATTTGTTATTTGTTATACCGTTTTTAGATTTTCAGCTATGTCAGTGTTCTGCTTAATTTATACACATTATTTTCTCAAACGCCATGTCTGATATAAGACTGAAAATCACCCCCTCCAAATCAGATAATATGGGTAAATGATACATTTTCTGAATCCTTAGGGTCATGCCAGTATTTCAGTGTTTGGATTTTGTTTCTCTGATGCTCCCTGGTGCCACAAGATTAAAAGACAAAAGATGACTTAGGTGGAAATGGCAGGAAAATGTGTGTGATTAAAAGTTTGAAGAGCTCCAGGGTTGGCTGTACTTATCCAAAATGTTCACAAAAGGTTTTAAATAAAAGCTCAGAGTCTCCCCTTTAAAATGATACCAAACATAACAAAATAAAATATTCCAATATGTCCAATATAGATTTTCAGCTATGTCAGTGTACTGCTTGATTTATACGCATTATTTTCTCAACCTTAGTTTACATTATGTGTGATAACTCAAAACAGCTACTCTTGTCAGATGGCCATCATACATCATTGAAAAGCTGAGATTCCAGGCTTTCAGAAAAGGTATGGTAGCCTTTGCCACTTTTTCGGTAACAGTTTCCATATTTTGAGACCCTGGCTCACGGACTATGTGTGTGTGTGTGTGTTTGTGTAAGGCACGGGGTAAGGCTTGGGCCTAAAGTTTAAGACTCTCAACTGTGGGAAATTTCTAGATCTGCCATGGCCTACCTAATCTTCTTGTCATGTTAGATGTGAATTTGTATCTGTCATTACGTATCTCTTCCTATTCATGTGAACACATTTTCACTGCTCAGATGCTTTTGCCTGTCATCTTTTGTTGGAAAATGTTTTTGCCACAAGCAAGAGCAACAAAACAAGTTCATTGAGTGTTTTTCGCCACTTCACACTCTACCTCCTGTCTGTCTGTCTATCTCTCTCTTTTCTCTCTCTCTCTCTCTCTCTCTCTCTCTCTCTCTCTCTCTCTCTCTCTCTCTTCTCTCTCTCTCTCTCTCTCTCTCTCTCTCTCTCTCTCACCGACATTGGTTTTCCTTCCCTTGTTGGTGTTTTCTGCCGTAAAAAATGCTCATCATCCTCTGGTAATCCACCCAGATCACCTGACAGCCTCCTATCAATCAGATCAGGTCTTACTGATTGGCTGCCTTGTCACCATGGAGCCTGTGTCACCACTGGGATTGATTGACAGGCTGGTACTGCTCAGTCATTCTAGAAATCACCGCAGAGAGAGAGAGAGTGGAAGGAAAGAGTTAGACGGGGGAAAGGAGAGAAAGATAGAAGGAGAAAGGAAAAAAGAAAGGTCTAGATGAAGAGGGCGAGACAGGATATGCGTTCAAAGATACACAGTGTGTGTGCGGACATAGTGGAGGGAAGAGAAGATGAGCACAAGACTGTGCGTGTGTGTGTGTGTGTTTCTGTGACTGGTAGTTGAGTATTGAAATGCACATTGGAAGTTCAGGGACTGTTTATAGATGGATTCTGGTTTGAAGGGCTGGGGTTTAGGGTTGATAAGCATTCTGGTTTGGACATCTTGAAGATCTATAGTCCACTGGGCATTCACTGAAACAAACCCATGTTCCACAGGAGTACCTGCATACACTAAACAGATCTCCATGTGAAAAGTGGTTTAGACACACCTGGATACTCACTGAATACACACTGAATTCTGAATGCACACACACACACACACACACACACACACACACACACACACACACACATCAAGTAAGAACATTTGTATGGCTGCTGATGTAACAGAGTGAAACACACTGCTTTGACACACACATACACACAAACACACACACGCTCACATTAATACACACACTAACACACAAGGACACACTTTCCAATCTCCCATAGCAGCTCAGACTACAGACAGCAATACACACACACACACACACACACACACACACACACACACACGTACACACACTCCTTTCAGGTTAAATCTCATCTCTCTCTCTCGCTCTCTCATCCTTCATTGGATAGCCTCTTGAATACTGTAGGTGTGACCACAGTGACCCTTTGTGAGATGGCCACCTTGCACAATCCTTTGTGCAATATTCTTCTCCAGATAGGAAATAAGATGAAACAATAAATGGTCCATAACACTCATCTCTCTCACTGGGTCCCTTTCAAGTGGCCCTCTGATATTTTGGTCTCCCATGCCCTCTCCTCCTCTATACTCACCTCTCCTTTACACCGTACACACACACACACACACACACACACACACACACACACACACCTCTTTTGCACCTCTGTCTTTTCTTTCATTCGTTGCTCTGTGGAGCCTGAATTTGAAGGTGTGATCTCTCTTTCGCTCTATCACTCAAATGCTTCCATTTTTCACCCTCCTTTGTGTACGCCGGCGACATGATGGGGTGGGTTTCCTCAGGTGCAAATCCATCAGTGACGTTTAAAATCAGAAGACATAGTAGTAGAGCACTGTGGAGCTTCACTGCTGTGCCACTGTGTTTGCAGACTAGTGCTGTCATCTCATAGCAGTGAGCGGAAAGTATCAAATTAATCCAAATCAAATTCATTTCTGGGGAGTATTTGTCTCGCACACGTAATCTCTCTCTTTCTCAATTCCATTTTCAACGTGAAGAACCTGTATTAACCTGATCTACTGTACTGCGCTGTACTAATATAATCTTGAATTTCCCCTTGGGGATCAATACAGTATCTATCTATCTATCTATCTATCTATCTATCTATCTATCTATCTAGATAATATGTAATAACTAGAAAATGTAATTTTGAGGAAATTACCAATGCATGAAAATATAAACATACTGTATATTAACATAAAATGCCAAACAAACTTTTATTTGGAAACAGTTGGCAGGAGTCATACTGTAGTTGATAACAACAGACAGTTGAAATGGCTGAACAGTTAAATAGTGGAGTAGTTTAAATAGTTAAATTATTTAATAGTGAATTATTGTAGTGAGGACATTTATTTTGAAACAGTTGTGGACAGAGGAAATAGTAGTCTTAAGAGAGCCAGATTGTATGCTTAAAGCCTGAGACAGAGTATATAGTTTAAAAGTTGAATGTAGATAGTGTAATGGATGTTGATAGACACAAAGTTGAATGGATGTTGATAGGCAGATTGCTTAATGGATGTTGGTGGATAGTTTAATGTGTTGATGAGTGAATGGTTTGAAGAGGATGAATGGATAGAAAGTTGGATGGAATGTGCCATATATCCGTGTAGAATGGAGAGACACAGAGAGTTGGCCTAGTTAAGCAGAAAGCAGTTGATACAGGTGCAATCAGTTTAACTGGCCCTTTGATGGGTCCTAGTTAAGCAGCTGGAAGTTGACTTCGGATAACAGAACAGTGCATTTTCATGCACTGTAATGACAATAAGTATGCTACAACAAATGAAGCTTGAAATAAAGAGCATATGTCAGAAACGTAAAAAGAACAATTAAAGAAACAGTGTATTCACAGCAGCTCTCTCTCTCTCTCTCTCTCTCTCTCTCTCTCTCTCTATCTATCTCTCTCCTCTTCTTCTCCTCCTTCTCTCTCTCTCTCATTGCTAACTCCTTCTCTCAGACCTTGCTGGAGACCACAACCAGCTTGCTTAACTCGGACCTGCACTGGTCACTGTCTCAGCTGCGGGTGGCCGTGAGCCGGGGCCTACACCCACGTCAGGACCACTGCAACCTCTGCCTACAGCAGTACAAGAGACGGCATGAGAGCCAGGAGGAGATCATCATCTTCAGGTACTATCACACACACACACACAAACTACACACACTCTCATTCATACTCATACTCACACACACACACACACACACACACACACACACACACACACACACACATTCACACACTCTCACTCATACTCACACACACACACACAAACTACACACACTCTCACTCATTCTCTCTCTCTCACACACACACACACACAGACACACACACACACACACACACATTCACACCTGTACACACCTTCACTCTTACTCATGCACTCAAGTTTAGATCATTAACATGAAAGCCTCCAGCAAACATCAGCAAGAGCCAAGAGATCAGAGCACACTCACACACTCAAACTGTCCACTCACTCAAACACACTCACATACTCAAACTGTCCACACACTCAAACACACTCACACACTAAAACTGCCCACACACTCAAACACACTCACACACTCAAACTGTCCACACACTCAAACACACTCACACACTCAAACTGTCCACACACTCAAACACACTCACATACTCAAACTGTCCACACACTCAAACTCACTCACACACTCAAACTCACTCACACACTCAAACTGTCCACACACTCAAACACACTCACATACTCAAACTGTCCACACACTCAAACACACTCACGCACCCAAACTGTCCACACACAATCAAACACACTCACACACTCAAATTGTCCGATACAGCAACACACAAATTCAGTCATTATTTGACCCACTTGATGGACACTTTGAAGAGCCTGTTTGCTAAACAGCTGATCATCTTTTAATGGCCATTATTCACTGTTTGATAGCTAACATTTTATAATTCATTCTGTCAACCCTAGCTACGCTTCAGTCACCTGTGCTAACTCTTCCTGTTTCCTGTTTCCTCTTTCCTGTTTCCTGTTTGTTTCCTGTTTCCTGTAGCTGTGGCCACCTGTACCACTGCCAGTGCCTGCAGCGGAAGGAGCCCGGCGGGCCGGGGGCAGGGCCTGCGGGTTGGAGCTGCTACAAATGCACCTCCAGTCAGGGAGGGCGGGCTCGGGCTGGGCGCCCGGAAGCGGGCGAGGGCAGGGCGCCTCCTTCGCTGGGTCAGTCGCATGAAAGCAGTACAGCTCCTCGTAGGCTAGTCGAGTAGATGAGATGGGTCATGAAGGTTCAGAGCCAAACTCCTCCTGGATACCTTTCTGCGATCCCAAAACTCTGCACAAATGGTTATTATTGTGTTATTGTAGTTAGAAGTAGAAGTATCTGCAAGTACAGTAGGCCTGTGTCAAGGGCTTATTTAAAGTAAAGAGCTGTCTCCTCAGCTAACCTCTTCTGTATGGGTTTATATTTCATCGCGTAGGTCAGAGTAGCAATCTAACCCTTAGTGCTCCTGGAGTCAAACTACACTTGGCAGGTCAGACGGGTGTGTGTATGAATAAATCAGACATGCTCAAGGCAACGGTATCGTTTTTTGCTTCATTCGCTAATCCAGGAAAATGCTGCCAGCGATGCGAACGTCATTTAGAGTCATCCACACACACTCATGAACATATGCATTCAGTCGGTTACCCCTGACGACAGAGGTGTTTCCAAGGTGACACAGCGGTTGGTAGGAAAGGGAAAAATGTGTGTTTGTGTGTGTGTGTGTGTGTGTTTGTGTGTGTGTGTGTGTGTATGTGCACGTGTGTCTATGGGGAGGCAACAACAAAACAACACCTCTCCCCACCTGCGATCAGAGTGAAGCCAAACAGCACATCAAGTCAATTAGCCCAAGGGCTGTGTAACATACACCTCCTCAAACGCAGACAAGCACCACGGTGTGCACACACACACACACACATACACGCACACACACTCACACACTCAAGTAGTCAAAATACCATAGGTACATTAACACCCAGATACACATAGCAGATGCACAACCAGTGCAGACACAAACACACACACACACAACAACATACACACACACACACACACACACACACACACACACACACACACACACACACACACACACACAACAACATACACATACACACACACACACACACACACACACACACACACACACACACACATACACATACATACATATAGGCACATACACATACATACACACATACATACATACATACATATTCAACCACAGGCAGGCACAGACCTATTCTCTATTTACCTTTGTGTTTAAACTAACCATAACCACACACACACAAATGTCCTATTTATATGGACACTTTTAATCTGATTAGAATTGGAATAAGGGCTCAATAAAAATGACACATTGATCAGAATAAAACTGCCTATCCGATTAGAATTTAATCGGAATGAAAGGGGTGATGTATTCTCTTCTTATTCCGATTGAACAGTCATGTATACAGTCAATCAGGTTGCCTGCTGTAGCTTCTCAAGGAAAAGCAAAGCAGCAGCGGCTATTCTGGTCAAAGATTCAAGAGCACTCTAGCGCACCAGTCCATGTAAATGGGGCTTATGTTTCGGGTAAGGTGAGAATCTGTAGAGAGGCACTTCAACATACTCACACACACGCAATTACTTGTGGCACATCCCCACACACCGTCACAAACACACACACTCAAGCAGTCAAACTACTACAGAAACACACAAACAAGCATGCATGCATCCCTTTCTCTGATAGTGGACATGATTTGGGGTTTTGGGGACATGATTGGTTTCTTGCTGGGTTATCCTCTTCAAATACATAATGTCTCCCTCTCTCTCTCTCTCTCTCTCTCTCTCTCTCTCTATCTCGGTCTGCAGAACCGGGTGACGTCAGCTCACAGGGGAGTTGGAGAAGGCCCGGGAAAGAAGGTAAATCCATGTGGCTGCATTCAATTAGATATGACCAGATTAGGTCAGATTAGCGCAGCATTAAATTAATCCAGGTGTGTAATCTGTCGAAAGCCTCCCAGGTTACAGGTCACCTCCTTGTAGAGAGGCTGTACTCTCTTTCCAAGATGTTCCACACATCTCTTGTCTTCCTTTATTCTTTCATTGATGAATTTACTCTGTTTCTTCTCTCCCTTTAAAGAGGACACAGAGAGTGTCATGGAAATGTCTGATGTTTTATTCATTTGGCAATTATATAACTACAACTATAAAGTATATTATTCGAATAACATAGAAATACTCTCATACACACTTGCAGTGCTATAAAATACATTTGCAAGGTTACATCCACTGCTATATTTTTTGGCTGTTTGCAGTTTTTCTAAATTGTTGTAAAAAGTTGTTTTGAAGACGGGGAGGCTGTGACATATTCCTTTTTTTCACGGTTGATGTCGTAGTTAAAAGAGCGGAACGGTGAATGTCTGAGACGTTCTAAAAGCCTGATCGTGGCCGTTTCTCCACAAAATGCTGGTGCACTCATCCATATAGTGCAGAAAAAAATCCCCCCCTCCCTCTATCTCTCACTCTTTCTCTCTCTATCTCTCACTTTTCTCTCATCTCTCTTTCAGCTGAGATGGGGAATGATTCTGCTGTTGATTGCATCAGTCATAGTGTCGCTTCCCCACTTTCTCTCCACCTCTCCCTCTCTCCATCTCTCCACCCTCTCCCTCTTTCCTCCACCCTCTCCATCTCTCCATCTCTCTTCCTCTCCACCTCCCCTTGTTCATCTAGCCTCTCCTCCTCTCTCTCTCTCTCCTCCACCCTCTCCATCTCTTCACCTCTTCCTCTCTCCTCTACTCTCTCCACCTCTCCTCCCATTCTCTCTCTCCATCGCTGTCGCAGACAGTTACAGTGAGGAGTCTCTTTTCACCGGCCCTTGATTTTGTCTTCCCGTCCGTGAGCCTGGACCTCGCGCTCCATTGGCCTGCTTTGTATTGTTATATGTGCCTCTCCATCAAGCCGTGAAGCTCCTCATTCAAAGTGACGCTTCGTCACAGAGAGAAAGAGAAAGTGGCCTAACCTAACAATCAACCCCTCCCCATCTAGCTCTCTCTTCTCTCTTATGCCTTCTCTCTGATCTGGCTTTCTGTGCCACACACACACACACACTCATACACACACGCAGAAAGAGAGACACTTTCTCTCTCTCTCTCTCTGTCTCTCTCTCTCTCTGTCTCTCTCTCTCTCTCCCACACACACACACACACACACACACACACATACAGAGACACACACACACACACACACACACACACACACACACACACACACACACACACACACAAACATACACTCAGACGTCCACGTTCACTTGATTTTTTAGTAGCAGGCCAAAAATGACTATAATTAAGAGTAAGTAATTACCCAGGGTTTGCAGTTATCGCCCATATAATACTAATCACAGTTATGCAAATGACAGTGTGGCCACACATCAAGGCGGGCAGTGATCAGGCACACACAGGAACGCACATACACACTTGCACCTGCACACACACACACACACACACACACACACACATACACTTGCACCTTTACACACACACACACGCATACATACATACATACATACACACACGACACAGGCACACACACAGACACACACACACACTACAGTAGCACAGTTTAAATAGGGGTGAGCATTAAATTCTGCTTGTTGGTGGGTTTATTTCGGTAGGTCTGTTTTGTAAGTCTGAGTGTAGCACACAGTAGGACATATTCCTTCCTTGAATACCCTAGAATACCCATGTCCCCACAGTGCATAGTGATTCTGGTATTTATGAAAGGGCTCTGCAGGTTCCCAGAAAAACAAAATCATTGTTCCTGGAGGATTGGTGGAAATAAATATGTGAGATTGGTGGATGTTGTGGTATTCAAATCAAACTCACAGGCTCAGTGTCTGAACGGGGAGTGAGCAGCAGATAGACCGTAATTCTTTCCCATACCCCCTACGTGGAAGAGAATAATGATGTAGCACTGATGACATGAGGAGACCACCCTCTGCCTCTCGCCCCCCACTATCCTTGGCACAGTGATAGAGCCAAAGACGGTCAAGTCTTGGAAAGAGCTGCATGGAAGCGTGAAGAAATGGCAGCCATTTTGTAGATCACCAGTAGAGCCACACTTGCTGTGAAGGCTTCAGTGAAAGATTCAGGAAACGATGCACTGGGACACAAAGTATAAGAATACACACTGCTGACAGTGATTGAGGCAGAATACATGTTAAAGGGATGGGAATGTGAACATTGGTGATTGGGTTGTGTAGTCCATCTTGTTGCAATGTTGATGTTGGACTCGGGTATTTCATAATGCTCTAAAAGTGAATTCCAGAGAATCTACAAGGTGCAACAGTAATTATAAACTCTTGTCAAACTCGAAACGAACAAAATGAACTTCAGTCATGACCGCACTTCAACCTCATTTGATGCTCTTTTGCATGTCGTTTTTGTTCCTGGAGGGGATTTTCAAAGACTGACTTTTCAGCTGTCAGAAATCACTGAATTATACATAAATTGATTTTTTCCTGCACGTCTTTCACATAGAAAACACTTTGGAGAGGAATAACATTACTATTGTGCTTGGGAGCTGTCTGACTTCCTGGGTTCAAGCAACGGTAATCCTTGTCTAGACACTCAGGGGTGGTCTAACTAGGTAGTGTCAGCCTGTCAAACGCCCTCCAAAGCCGCCTGAACAGACGTCATGCGAGTCCTTGACATACCACACTACACACTTTTCTGCTTGTTTCATATGGTGGTGACCCTGTGGACCAAATGTACTGTAGGCTAAAAGCTTTGGCAGCAGGCTTCTTCACTGGCTTAATCCTTGAAGGTTTAGCTAGTGAGGCTTGTACCACATTGTTCAATTATGAGTTTGATTCTGTCACACCCACGCTGTGGTGTAACTGAATCAAACACTCGCTTTCGTAACCATTCACAGTTACCAACGTTAGCAAATAGAAGATGTCTGGAAAATTAATTGGAGAAGTGACGTGCGTGTGTGGATGCAATATAGGTGTCAGTAGATAATGTGAGAGACTAAATGAGTAGACAAAGAAAAGAGAGAAGTAGAGAGATCTAGAATAAGGGAGAGGGAAAAGTGCCAGTGCAAGAGAAAGTCAAAATAGGTGCCTGCATGAAAGAAGAAAAGTGCCTAATGGGAAAGAGAGGACAGCCCCCAATATAGCAGCACCTGGTTACAGGTGCACCCAATTACCAATTAACCTCCCCAGGTCCAACCCCGCCCGTGCACTGACATGGGATGGCCTGAGGAGGGCACAGGGGGTCGTAATAGTGGCCATTTCAAAAGCTTTGCTGGTCTTCGGTCATGAGGGTCTTCACACCCCTCTTGAGGTCTCTGGAGTCAAGTCAACACAACTTTTATACTTAAATGTTTTTTTTTTTTTTCAACCTTTATAAATAATGCTAATTGAGTAAGCTCGAAATCAAGCACAGTGGTTGACTGAGTAATTGCATGAACTTTGTTAATTAAATTTGGTGAGAGCAGTGCCACAATAAATCATTTGTGAGCAGTAAATGATGTAAACACAAACACAGCATAGCATAAATGAGCAAGTGGAGAGTAATAATCAAGTCACAAAGTTTCAAATTCAAGCATACTTAAAGATGCAATTTTTTCTGAACGTATTACAGGCATTTGGGGGCCAAATATTACTGCTTTGGTTACTGTCATAACCCCAAAACAACTCTACACCTTTAGAGTCCAAGCATATACTGTACATTTCATTTGCATTTCCATTGTCCAGTGTCTGTGATCTCTTTGTGGTAATTCTGAGAGAGGCAACAGCACCAGCGTTACAGGGTCAGTGAACTCAAGGTCAAACAGTCCACCTGTAGTGCAGTGCAGCCCAATGTATCCATGCCTCCAAGGAAAACACCTGCAAAGTACCTGTGCTGTGCACTCAGGTGCATACACACCTATGACTTTACATGTCACAGTTGTTTAGTCTTTCAACAAGGCGAAAAAAACATGCAACCTCACACATACACTCACACACAAGTACGTTTCACTGACCAACGTGCAACTCGGTGGCTTAGCAGTCACACAGGGATCTGTCTGTTATGTAAAGCCCTGTGATGACTTTCCTGTCTGCCGCGGGGAGAGTGACGCATAGCTGCCTCTCATCAGCACCCAAATGTGTGTTTTAGTCCGCCCCCCTGCTTAAATGTCAGCTCCGCCATTCCGTAATTACTCAGTTGCACCCGACGGACATCTCTCCAGATCAACACAGAAAATGGCATTCTTAATGTAACAATTAAATCCTGTGATTTGACTTACTGATTTTCTTCTTTTTTTTCCCCAGTTCTTATTATCAAGTGCCAGTCACATCAAATTTTTTTCCAAGAAATATTAAAAAAAATGGCAAAGCGGTTCACATCAACCATGAAATGTTCAAATTTCCCCTGACATTTTTGCTCCCGGAGTCACACGAACACACACATACATGCTCACACAAGGGAAATTTCAACCAATTTCAACTGCACATATCAATCAGTAATCACTAATGTCTAATGGTGGCCCAGTTTAGAGACAGTGCCACTTACATATCAGTTCTACAGACACCAGACAGTATACAGTTAACATTACATTACATAAGAGTTGATGTCAAAGGCTCGAACTTTAGGTTGATTCAGTGCGTTATTTTTGTGTCATTTGTGCAGTGAGTTATGAGTATGAGGTAAGCAACAGGTGATTTTGCTTTAGTAAGTGATGAGTTCAGTGATGAATGTGTTCATGTCTGTTTAAAATGCAGTGAGTTTGTGTTCATCTTACTTGTGTGTGTGTGTGTGTGTGTGTGTGTGTGTGTGTGTGTGTGTGTGTGTGTGTGTGTGTTTTTTAGCTGACATGTGAGGCTACTCTGGATGCACAGCAGAGCCAAGCCTGGGATCAGTTGCGGTGCATTTACCGAGGGCCATCAAGGGTAAGGCGGCCAACCATTGTGCACACAAACACACTTTGACGCTGTAAATTCTACTGTCTGTGTGTGTGTGTGTGTGTGTGTGCATGTGTGTGTGCGAGTATGTGTGTGTATGTGTGGGTGTGTGCACGTGTGTCAGGCGTGTGTCCATCTCACCCTCCCAGGACACCCTCTGCTGCTCTTATTTGAAACACCATTAAAATTGCATATGTCTGCAGCGCAGCATGCCTGAGCCTTGGAGAGGCTGGCACTCCCCTCCTGTCTGTCTGGATACAGACACTCCCCCACACACACTCACTCACACTCCCCCACACACACTCACTCACACTCCCCCACACACACTCACACACACTCCCCCACACACACTCACACACACTCCCCCACACACACTCCCCCACACACACTCACTCACACTCCCTCCTTTTTCATTCTCTTCTTTTTTCTCTTCTCTCTCTCTATCTATTTATCTCTCTGTCTATCTGCTTTGCTCTTTCACTCTGTCTACACTAATGCCTTAGAGTAAAATATGACTCTTTCTTCTGGACCCTCTCTCTATCTCCCCATCTCTCCATTTGTGTTCCCGGCTCTGAAGCCGTTTTTCCCCTCTCTCTCCCTCTCTCCCTCTCTCTCTCTCTCTCTCTCTCTCTCTCTCTCTCTCCATTTGTGTTCCTGGCTCTGAAGCTGTGAAGAGAGGAGGAAAGAAAGTGTGATGCTGGCTGCCTTGGAGCCTCAGGGCTGTCACTCTCCTCCAGCCACAGACAAAAGCCCTGCTCACCATCACAGACCTGAAACACACACACACACACACACACACACACACACACGCACACTAAGTAAATATGCAGCCGAGTCCACAAAGGTGAGGTGAGCGTGTAAATAGGTTCATTTAGCACACACATTGTGATTGCATCAGTATGTATAAGTATATATACTTTTTTGATCCCGTGAGGGAAATTTGGTCTTTGCATTTAACCCAATCGGTGAATTAGTGAAACACAAACAGCACACAGTGAGGTGAAGCACACACTAATCCCCGGGCGCAGTGAGCTGCCTGCTACAACGGCGGGAGGGGAGCAGTGAGGGGTTAGGTGCCTTGCTCAAGGGCACTTCAGCCACGGCCCACTGGTCGGGGCTCGAACCGGCAACCCTCCGGTTACAAGTCCAGAGTGCTAACCAGTGGGCCACGGCTGCCCATGTTCTAAAGAATGTACAGTAGTGTAGGAGCAGCAGAGATGAATGATGTTATTGTTGTGAAGAGGAGAGGTATCTCTCTCTCTCTGTATATAATGTAAGATTTTTCCATTCTTGTGAAAGGGGACATGCCATTTTTGAGCCGTTGGATAAACTAAGGGCTGCTTTGAAGCCAGTTTCAAGGAGTCATGCAGTTACCAGTCATTACAAAATGTCTTACCGCGCTGCATTTCTGTGTGTCTGGGTCATTACCGTGTATCATAGCTGTGTCTGCTAGGGTCTTGTGAAGCAGTTTTTCAGGTGTTTTGTCCCTAGGCCAGACAGAACACCCAGATAGTCTATATAAGGTTCCCAGGCTCTCGGGATGCACGGAATGAAACATTGTACGCGGTTTCTAATATTCCAAAAGTAGTAGGCGAGATTAACTGGGCTTATACTGTGCACAACTTGTTTCTCATTATTGTGAATGCAGCTTGTTCCCCTTTCGCACACTAAACATCTGTTCAGTTGGCACTTCCACATATCAGGGAGTCCATATGAGAGAGAGCGGGGCGATGAGTTGGGGGTGCATTTAGAAGAGAGATAGTGAGTGAGAGCGAGAGTGAGAGAGAGATAATGATAGAGAGATAGTGAGAGAATGACTTGAAGTGCTTGGGATGGGAAAAGATGATTATATTCAGAGGAGGCCGCATGGAAACTCTCCAGGAGGGTGAAAGAGGGATTCATTTCTCCTCACCACTCATACTAATCCAAAATATAGCCAACTCTCATTGCAGTTTATCTGTCTATGTATGTGTTTTGTGTTATGTGTGTGTGTGAGTGTGTGTGTGTGTGTGTTTGGTTTTAGAGCATAAAGAGTGAATTGGTGGGTTTTAGAGTGTCTCCCAAGGAGAGAGGAGAAGGGTGTGGTGTGGGTGGGTGATTGTGTGTGTGTGTGTGTGCGCGTGTATGTGCGTGTTTGAGATAGCTGGAGAATGGTGTGTATGGGCTGGTGATTGTCTGGTGTGTGTGGGCACAGCTGTAAAATGTGTGAGCCCATCACACTCCCCTGAAAGCCATAGTCAAATCTGCGGGGCACAAGACATCAGGTGGCGGCCGCCACAATCCCGCCCCGAGAGCCTGAACGGGATGTGGCGTTGCCATGGCGACGTCGCAGGTTGTCGAAACAAGTTCCTGTGCTGGAAGGAGCTGTTGCCAACCCCAATCCTCCACAACACCTGTGGCTATATTTGTCCATCCACATCTGCAACATCAAGGTCTGTGTGTGTGTGTGTGTGTGTGTTTGTGTGTGTGTGTTTCTCCATCAGCACCACTATGGGTGTCAAGGCTGTATCAACAAATAATCTATACCTCCCTGCAGGGCTCTAAAAAAGGGCCAGAATCTATCCCATAGGTCTCTGTGTGAGGGCAGCTTTGCTGGGGTCTGGAATGGCGTCTGTGCCCTGGGTATGTTTTGGCCATTGGACATTTGGGCCAATGGTGCACGGAGCCCAGCCCACCATTTGGTTGTAGTGGAGCGAGGTGATAAAAGCGGCTTAGACCTCTACTCCGCCAGGCTGGCATGACTTTAGTTGGAACCGCTGGCATCTGTACCTCCGCCCTGTGCCCGCTTAATCTGTGTGTCCCGGTGAGGCCCGGCGAGATTTCCTCTCCGCCAGAGCAAAGCGGTTACTTGGACAGTAGTGTGTGTGTGTGTGTGTGTGTGTGTGTGTGTGTGTGTGTAGAGGAGGGGATATCTAAATGTTTGTGTTGAGGAAGGAACATTTGCATACTCAAAAACACACTCACACACTTCCTCCAACAAATACAACCATAGTTGTAGGCTGCCAGATACAGTCATGTCTACCCATTCCCAGTAAATATTCCTGCATATGCACAGACTTCAAATAAATTGTAAGAGGAATACTTCTTGAGATGTGGCATCTCATTTTCGAGAGGGTCCTCGGTAGGACTGGACAATACAATAGACAGGACATTGCAGTACAATATACACAGGACTGGACAATACAATAGACAGGACATTGCAGTACAACATACACAGGACTGGACAATTACAATAGACAGGATATTGCAGTACAACATACATATTTGCTCATATACACATACACGTAAACATACACATACACATACACATACTGTCACGGTTCCAAGGGGAGAGCTTGACCCAAACGCAGGGCAAAATACGGCAAGGCAAGGTAATTTTAGAATTACAAGAATCTTTATTAGGACCTGAACTAACCGTGTGTAACACAACACACAATGACTAATAACCGACAAAGACTGAGGGGAGACAGAGGGTTTACATACACAGGGGTAACAGGGCACAGGTGGACAATGATCAAGGTAAAACAAGAGACAGGTGGGAACCATAATTAAACTAACAGACTAACGAGGATCCGGTGAGGGGCGGAGACACAGGCACAGGTAACATAGGAGACATGAAGGAAAACACACATACACATATACATACACATATAACGTTACATACACATACACATACACATACACATATACATACACATTTATATTAAGGAGCTACATATACAAACAGTACTTATTCAAACACTCAGTATGTACAAACAAATTCACATTCGCACCATTACAGTTAGTTAAGCCCTCCAGGGGCCATCTGTCGGAGCTGAGAGTGATCACTCAAGGCCTGGGGTCAGTCGTGTGACAGAGGGATGGGGAGGAGAGGAGAGGAAGAGACTGGAGAGGAGGGGAAGCAGTAGCCCATCTGCTGTGGATCTCAGTCAGAGAGAGGAGAATGAGGGAGAATGATGAAGGGATGAGAGAATGATGAAGGGATGAGAGAGGGAGGCTGGGGGAGAGAGAGAATGATGAAGGTATGAGAGAGAGAGGCTGGGGGAGAGAGAGAAGGACAAGTGCAGCGCTAACAGGAGGCTCAATCAGTCAGGGCAGTCAGGAGAAAAATGTGGACGAATGGATTGAATGGATTTCAGGGCTGTAACTACATTCTCTGGCAACTGTAAAAGAGAAAAGGTTAGAGAAAAACACTCAATTGAATCTCAGCAGTAATGAACCACACACACACACACACACAGAGTTTACACCCCCTTTACCACTTGTAAATAAGAGGTAAAGGTATTGTCCACAAGAAAATCTGTTTATGTGCTTTAGCTTCATGCATGAATGACGGGTTGCCGAGTGTGTTATGCAAGACTGCGGTGAACATTGATTTGCATGGCAGGTTGGCCACTGTTCGACTCATTCAAAGTGAAGACGGAAGACCTGTGGTTTGGTCTCGTCCCCTGAAACAGTGTTTCTATGGACATTTCATTGTTTGATGATCGTGTTTTAATTATCGCTGAAATAAAATGAAGAGCATAGCCCACACACGCACACACACTCACATATACACACACGGACACACACACACACACATGGACACACACACTCGGACACACACATACATACATACATACACACACACACACACACACACACACACACACACACACGGACACACATACATACACACACCCACACAAACAGTTTTTAATAATAGATGGAGCTGCTTGGACACACACTTGGCGGCACCACACAGAAATGCACTGAAGGGTCGTTTAGCAAAGTCAGCAGCCCCAGTTGCTCTATGCTTTTACCGCTCTCTTACTTCTGCTTTGAAGAGTGTGTGTGTGTGTGTGTGTGAGAGAGAGAGAGAGAGAGATAGAGGGAGAGGGAGAGAGTCCGTTCTTCATCTGGCACTACAAACAGCTCTCTCCACCGCCCCACACTTATCCCCTCTGTGTGTTCAAAGTTAGATCAAAGATACTGGCAGCACACACACACACACCAAAACCCCCCTCAGATGGCTCTCAAGGAGGAGCTTCAAAACCTCCCAAATCAAAGAGTCCAACGAACGATGAAGAAATAGAGGAGAGGATGAAACGGAAGGAAGGAGGGATAGTCATTGGTGGAGGAGAAGAAAGAACGGAAGAATGGAAGAAAAACAACGAAAAAATACAAAGAGTGACAACAGACGTGAAGACAGAAAAATCCAGAAGTCTTTCTGGAGCAGCTGGAAGCTTGGTTGACAGTAGACAGAGTTTGCATCTGTGAACAGCTATCACCGTGTAGGGAGAGCATCTGTTTGCAGGGCTGCTGTCTGTGCCACCCTCTCTCTAGCTTCTCCATTGTCTCCCACAAAGCCCATTTGTTTGCACTTTTACACGAGTGATGGATGGAGTTTGTTGACATGTGACATGATAATGGCTCTGGAGGTCAGATATCGGAGGAATCTGATGAGTGTTCAGGCTGTGGAGTAAAAGGATGAATTGTGTGTGTGTGTGTGTGTGTGCGCGCGCGTTTGTGTGCGCGTTTGTGTGTATATGCATAATGTGTGTGTGTGTTTGTGCAGGCATAATATGTGTGTGTGTGTGCATACTGTATATGTGTGCGTTTGTGTGTGTGTTGCGTACATGTTCCTGCAGTCCTGAATGTGTTTGTGTAAGCGTCATGTAAGCCTAATTGACAGGAGTTGAATCTCACTCAAAATAATCTTGCTAATGAGAGAGATGCACAAAATGAGTTTAAAGATCATTTTAACATTTTAATGAATCCTATTCCCCACCCTTCTCTCTCTCTCTCTTTCAAAACAAGTCTGAAGCATCTGCTTATGTATCCAGACCATGTACTAAGCTAGACTGTGTCAAATTTGTTTGGACATTCCACAGAAATCCCAGATTTTATTTGTTTATTTAGTCATTTTTTTGCTTAGTTTTTTTTTTTTTTGGTTATTATGGAATTAGACTTAGATATCTTAATGCATCAGCTCTTTTGTTCTGAAGTCCTCTGCTCTCGCTGTGAGAGGGGGAGAATAGCGCAGGGTGCTCTGATGCTCATCACAGACATCACGCTCACAGCGTCAGTGGCCGTGTTTACATGTCTGCTTGTGGTTGTGTCCAGAGGGACCTACTTAACAGGCTGAGCACATCCCTAACGCAGCCCAGCCAACAGGAGAAGAGAGCAGAGGAGAGCAGAGCAGAGAAGAGGAGAGAAGAAGAGAGAAGAAGAGGAGAGAAGAGGAGAGAAGAGGAGAGGAGAGAAGAGAAGAGAAGAGAAGAGAAGAGAAGACATGGCAGAGCAGTGTTTGTGTTTGTGGAACATCTGACTGCCAAGTGCAATAGAGGACTTGTCCCCTATTTGTCTTGTCCTCTAATGTTACCTACTTTAGTTCAAAGTGTAGTTATTATATTGTTGTCCAAAACACAAAAATGCTTGTAGTACACTTGCACTAGAGATGGAATTCTGAAGTGATAGTAAAAAGATGGCAGTGGTGAGCCTTCTTGTAAGTGCACTGTGCATCTGGCCTTTCTCGTATCTTGTGTTTCTTGCCTTGCATTACATTCACACAGTCAATGCACTGAGGATAAGACTGAGGATAGGGCTGCAGAACATGCACAGGAAACGTGTTAAACTTCGCCTGTTCATAAGTATATATACTTTTTTGATCCCGTGAGGGAAATTTGGTCTCTGCATTTAACCCAATCGGTGAATTAGTGAAACACAAACAGCACACAGTGTACACACAATGAGGTGAAGCACACACTAATCCCGGCGCAGTGAGCAGCCTGCTTCAACAGCGGCGCTCAGGGA